>NC_134489.1:46844913-46947413 GCF_040206685.1 Ascaphus truei | reverse complement strand
ACGATCAGTCCCGATCACTTCCTGGAACTGCAGCCGCTGACACGCTTACGATCAGGTTGTATTTCACCTAACCGAGGGGTATTGATACTCCATTACTCACTGCAGCATACCATTGACTTATTAACTTTGGTCACGCAACCACACATACCTACGGTGTGGATTTATGCAGTATTGCGTCAGCCTATCCCTAGGCTCTGGACATTGAGAGTCCATTGCCTGCTTTTGTGCCTACACACATTTGGGGATTTTAATATGCATTGTGTATGCATTTTTATGGTGTCTCGTCGTTTTTAAACATTACTGATTAAAAGTTTTTTATTTTCATTTGAGTGTGACCTTCGCGGCTTACCCTAATAAGGGAATAGGCCATTTAGTGGCCCCTTGACAGATGACGTTGTACTATCAATGTCACCTACCTAGAGTGCAATTATAGGGGGCTTTATGTAATCATCTGATTATTTATGTATATATAATGTAGCCCTGATTGGTTTTGGGCTATAGGTCTGCCCTCCTACTGGCAGTAATGCCTAGTAAGGGTAGGTTTGCCAGGAGTAATCATGTATTTTCCCCAGTCTTTGCCGTGCATTGAGTCAGAGAAGGTACAGTAGTGTCATCAGGACTTGTGTCCAATTAGAGGCACATGGGTGGGGACTACTGGATCTGTATTTAAGGCACTGCACTTCCTGTATTTAGCAATCTGCCTCTACGTTGAGAGAGGCCAAGTCTACCCGTGACCAGTGTGCAGGGCTCTGCATACTGTGTTCCCTCTCCTTGGGGAGCGGTCGGAGACTATTCCTCTTATTCCACCTGGGGATTAGGGAAGAGCTGGGACTGCTCTCAGTGCACGTAGGCTGGGAGTGAATGTTCAGGGACATCCTGAGGGTGGAAACCCCTGAAAGCTGAGATCAACTGTGGTGCTGAATATAGTGAGAATATAGGACCTGTGTTTTATTATACCTCCTGCCTGAGAGTGAAGTCTATTGGGAAGAGGGTGAAGAGATTCTCCTGCGGAGACTTCTCCCCATACACCGGGGGGCTGCAAGAGATGGAGTACGATTTGGGCTAGACCTCAGAAGCCTGTCCAGTTATTCCCCTATACCACCATACAGGAGACCCATGGCCCCCTGCTACCAGCAGGTTTGCGCCACACACAACCATGTAACCAGAGCGTGTTTCCCAGAAATAGGCCCTATGTGAGATTTGGGGGGGACGGGGGGGGCAGGGTTAAAATAGTATATAGAGAAGTTGGCACACGGCTGTGTGAAATGCACGAATAACGTATCTGTAGGCATCACATCTGCTTTACGCCAATCTTGTGGTACTGAGACTGTGGAAATGGAGTCCTTGAATATTAAATGTAGGGGTTTGTCTATTACTGAACTTAAGTCCTTAAGAACTCTTGAATGTATGCCATCGGGGCCAGGTGCCATATTTTATTTAATTTGATGACGGTTGATAACTGATGTTTACTGTATGTCACTGTCAAGGACAACACCAAGATATTGCACACAGACAGAGTTTAGCAACTGGGAACCGCTAAGCTTAGGGCCAGTGGATTCACCTAGCTACAGTCTTGTTGTTTTCCAATGGTGAACATCCCAATGGTAGAGTAGGTACTTTAAAAACCATTTATATATTACGGGATCATTTATATGGCCGAACAAGATAGTAAAAACAAATTGCCTTTATTTTGGTAAAACCACGTACAACAAGAAAAAATACACAAGGAACAGTTAAACATACACTTACTGGGGGTCTGGGGGAAACATCTAGGCTTTCCTAGGTGCAGGGCTCCCACTTGGATGAGCTTACCCTGACCGGGATATACACCCGGTTCTCCTGGTCCTCTTTTCAGCTTCAATTCCTAGCCGCGACTGCTCCGTTCGATTCTGAGGACTTAGACGAAAAAGACGGGGCTTTGTTTCTGCGAGGCAAACTTTACAGGCTTCAAAACGAAGCCGGTCGCTCTGCCATCTCGAACAGAGCAGCTTTGAAAAGCCTGCCTTAGCTTCATCGACTCACCTCATTGGTTGGCTTGGATGGCCTTGCCCCATCTCTTGGTCAGCATCTTACATACACTCCGCTGGGCTATCTCCAGAATGGAGGGGGAAGGAGCAGCCAATCGGAACCTGGGAATTCTTCCCCATCAGCCAATAGAAAGAGGGACTTGTCCCCGGCTGATGTCAGAGGAGTAGGTGTGCCCTGCAGGCTCGAAAAGTCAGGCGAGCGGGAAATATGATTTTAGCCAAAAGTAGAGCAGACTCTATGGCTGCATCCTCCCTGGCTAACTCATTGCCACCTGCGGGGCCGGCTTCACCAAGTCTGGAAACTACAAAAGGTGTCCCCGGGTGCCCTTTGCAGTCCGGACCTGGCCATTCGCCCTTCTTTCGCCCACCAAACGTTTTCCCACCCCTGGACATCCTCTCCCCTTTGAACTGCAGACCCTATGCAGACATGCTGGCACCCTAACTGGATGCTCAGGCAAGCAGCAATAGAGCCTTATAAGAAATGTATCAAACATAATAAAACATACTTTAATACATGGGGGACATTGGGGAGACGTATAACTGTAAAGGACTTAAGATTGGGATATTAGGGCTTGAAACTCAGGAGTCTGGGCGACGATGGACAGCCCCGGTGTAATTCTACTCGCGTACCAGCAAATAGTGCCTGCACGCCGGGTAGAATGAAGGTACTACCGGGAGTTCCAGACCCCGAAATCCTTGCAAACAAAATAATTGCATTCTTACTCAAATATCCCACCTAAAACTTACACACAGAAAGTTTCATTAGTCTGGGGTAAAGGGCACATGGAAAGTGGAAAATTAGGGACCCAAGGGCAAGCAGAGGGCTTAACCTTTATTATGAAGCCTGGTTACCCTTGCCAGTAACATACATTCATTTACAGAATTAACCCCAAGAGCTGACACCTAAGCCCTTGACATACGGTTCCATGTGCAGCCAGCCAGATCTTGTCTTTATTAATGGAGGCTGGCTACATCCCACCATCACACCTCCCACCTAAAGATGAAGGCTCCAGGACAGTCACCTTATCCGGTGGCTTGCTGAGCTGAATTTTTTTTGGAGTGGCAGGGACAGGGCAGAGCCATCCTGGCCGGTAAAGTCCTCTGGCCCCACGGACCCCTTGCCCGCTCCATAGTCTGTGTCCAACAGGGCAAAGGTCCACTGAATCAATACACTTGTGTTCCCCAGCCACCTGGGGTAACCTCCGCCTCAACACTGGGGTCACAAAAAGCTGCATGGCCTTTGCGGGACTGGAGGCAGCAAAACCAAGCTGCAGCTCTCGAAACTCCAGTCCACATTCTGAGGACCAGACTGCCAGCACTATTGCCTTCTGGTCAGTAACCTTAGTCAGGGGAACAGTCAGGACCCCTGACTGTACCGGGTTCTGCACTCCTATAGTACTCTTGCATGTCTCATATTCCCCCCCCCCTCTATCATATCCCACTCCACGAGACCCTGTACTCAGTCTGGTGGAGGGGCTGCTGACACCTGGGATCTACCGGTCGATCAGCACACTGGGTCCTGCTTGGCTCATACATAGCAGGGACCTGCTGTCTTCCTAGCATCTCTCGCTTCCACTATCATGGGGAGCTGTGAGCTGGGGAGCTGTCTCCCCATGTTCCACAGAGCCTTCCCTAAGCCTCCAAGGAACCACTAACTGGTCTCTTGCTGTCTCTGAACTAGCCAGAGCTCTTGGGGCTGAGACCCAGACCGAATGCATACCCCGGTCTGCAAGCAGATTGGTTTCTGCCAGCAACACCTCCCAGTACAACTCACTGAGCTCCGATAGTTCCCTGTCTGTCACACAGTCAGAACAGTGGTCACAGTGGGGAACAAAACACATATAGGGACACGGGTCGGGCATGGTCTGGCTTACCTGCCTGGTACCCTCGACTCCTGACAAAGCCGAATACAGTTCCTGTCAACTGGGCGAAACCCGTTGAGTGGACCTATTTTGATCTTGGAGGCGATCCGTAGCTCACCAGCCCTGCAGCTGTGACGTCACATTCTCCAACGGGAGCAAGGAGGGAAGCTCCAACTCCGGATTTCGAGCAGTGGAAGCCAGCTAAACTCAAGGGAGGTGGTGAGCAGCACGGCGAACCTTCAATTTCACTAAATTGAGTGATACATGCTTATTTTATATTGGCACATTTTAAGTGTGCATTTTTGTACCTTTTTTACATAAAGAAATTTATATCAGCCTGATCGCACTATGTAGTTCTCTCTCTCAACCTACATATACAGTACTACACTTCATCGCTGACTGAGCCTTTGAGGGGGGATCCTGACCATACTATTCCATATGGGTAGCAGCCCTATTTGCAAACTGCTTTTTATTCACTGATATCCTGTGAGTAGACAAGACATACGAGCCAAGAAACCATCATATGCTTTATTAATCAATTTCCCATACATCTGCACTTATTTGTGTGTTTTTTGTTTCTTTTTCCCTACTTGCTCACCCTGGATTGTTTGAGAAATTGTCACACAGTCAGAACAGTGGTCACAGTGGGGAACAAAACACATATAGGGACACAGGTCGGGCATGGTCTGGCTTACCTGCCTGGTCCCCTCGGGACCATACATATCAATCCACTAATATGTGTTTGTTTCTACTTGCATTTGTTTTTTACACAAAGAAAAACTTGTAGGGCAATTTTGATTAATTTATGGTGCTCAAAGTCTAATAGAACATATAATTTACACATTCGCGACACAGATAATATCCAAACTTCATCTCCAACTTCACCAGCTAGGGTAATTTTTATCTTTGTAAAAAAAGACATTGACGCACACTGCACATAACACATAGAAAGTGGCATATTCAGACCCACTAACTTGCTATTCTTCTGTTATACAGAAAAATCACTTATAGTGGCATTTTATACATAGACAACTTAGTGGTTTCCTCATTGTGACCCAGAGGTTCTTAGAGTATAACTGCTCCAATTTAGAAGATCCATGCACGTGGGCTCTAAATGCAGGGAAGCTGTGATCTGTGGGTTGGTGAGCCAAAACCACCTTGGTGAGGGATGGTGCCAACTGTACCTCCGCCTGAGCAACTGCCCAACTGTGGCTCTTTGTGACTGGGGTCTCAAGGGCATCCTCTCCTGGTATTTTCACTGATATCCCCGTCCATGGGTACTGGTGCCCTGGGCGGACCCTCTCAGGCTGCCTCAGAGATACCTTGGAGCAGGGGTCTCCCAGGCCGACGGCCTTCCGATTACCTGGGACCCCTGAGTGAACAAAGAAACCTTTGTGGACTGGTTGCTCTCTGCTGTATGCCGAGGAGCTCCATAGCGGCACCGCTGGCAGCAGCAGTGGGGACCACTAACTGGATCTTTTCCTGGAGCTGCTGCACGGCTGCTGGCTGCTCCATCTCCGGGGACAGCACCTTGTGGGTCGTCCTTCCTGTAGCTGGGAAACATTGCCCCAGACTTGGGTTACTTGATCGGAGGTTCACTTGGACAGCAGTTCCTCTCTGCCTGTGCCCATGTGGGCCCACAGCTAGTCACCATCTTGGTAGCCACGAGGCATGGCACTGGGCTGGCACCATCCTCAACCTGCATGGAGGCTTTCTTGTGGGCAACAACACTGCCCTCAGTGCTGTTGCTTTCCACAGCAACTCCCCTAGTTTGCGGCCAGCCCCTCCCCAGATTGGGGTTCAATGTAGGGGCAGCTACCGTGACACTGAATCCACCAGTAGAACTTTAGTGTGCTGGATCCTCTGCCCCAATGACCGGGACAGAGCGCGATTGGTCGCACAAGACCGCCCACGAAATGGGCGAGCTGTGCCACCTGATCCACGGTTGCATGGGACTCAAAATGGCAAGCAGCTCTGCCAAAGTATATACCAGAGTAGCACTGGTTCCGAGGCTCACTGCCCCACAGGTAGTAGCAATGACAACTACCCAAGGAGTGCTCTCAGCCTTACCAGCTTTGTGCCCCTCTAAATCTTCACCTCGAACCGCCTTAGCTCGCCCAGGCACCTGCAACCAGCAACCTTCAGACCGGGCAATCATGGCGACACGATTCCAGGACCTAAACCGTCCTGATAGGCACTCCATCTTCACCTTTTGGCAGTAAACGTCAGTGACAAAGAACAGTGTACTTTCTCCTGCTCTGTGTAAATCATGTGTACTATTTATTTTGACACCGCAGGAATTTATAGTCCAAAGCCGAATTATCCCACCGCTGCCACCAGAAAAAAGCTCACGGGAGACCAGGTACTTTTAACACCATTTATATATTACCAGGATCATTCATTAGGCAGAACAAGATAGTAAAAACAAATTGCCTTTATTTTGGTAAACACACATACAATAGAAGTACACAAGGAACAATTACAAATACACTAACTGGGGGTCTGGGGGGAAAATCTAGGCTTTCCTAGGTGCAGGGCTCCACTTGGATGAGCTTACACTGACTGGGATATACATCCGGTTCTCCTGGTCGTTTTTTTGGGTTCAATTCCTAGCCATGACCGCTCTGTTCGATTCTGAGAACTTTGGCGCAAAAGACGGGACTTAGTCTCTGCAAGGCAAACTTTTCAGGCTTAAAAACGAAGCCGGTTGCTCTGCTATCTCGAACAAAGAACTTTGAAATGCCCGGCTTAGCTTCATCGACTGATTGGTTGGCTTGGATGGCCTTGCTCCCTCTCTTGGTTGGCATCTTACATACACTCCACTGGGCCATCCCCTGAATGGAGGGGGAAGGAACAGCCAATCAGAGCATGGGAATTCCTCACCATCAGCCAATAGAAAGAGGGGCTCATCCTCGGCTGACGTCAGAAAAGTGGAAAGTGGAAAAGCGGGAATACTTTAACTTTTCATGCCAAGATACCTGACCCCTGGCTTATAGTGGTTGTTAGCTGCCAAGAACCCATGGGACCCAAGGGCAACCAGAGGGCTTAACCTTAATTATGAAGCCTGGTTACCCTTGCCCGTCACATACATTTATTTACAGAATTAACATCAAGAGCTACCCTTCAGCCCTTGACATACGGTTCCAGGGGCAGCCAGACGGATCTTGTCTTTATTAATGGAGACTGGCTACACATCCATCACAAGAATTTCTGTCTTTCAGGATTCAAGCTTAACCAACTGGCACTCATCCACTCTAGGAGCTCAGATAAACATTTATTGAAGACTGCTAGTATGTCCTTAGTGTCTGGTGCAAAGGACAAGCAGAGTTGAATGTCATCTGCAGTGATAACCCAAGCCATGCCATCTGATTATGTCATCTAGTGGCAGAATGTACACTGCAAACAACATAATACCAATCATATTACCATGGGGGTTTCATTTGGCAGCTGGCAAGTTCACTGCTATCATCCCTGTAACAGGAACCATTCCTCATATGCATCGTGAAAAATGCTGTATCTAACAGTGCTGAATACTCTAAGAACCTCTGGGTCACAATGAGGAAACTACTAAGTTGTCTATGTATAAAATGCCACTAGAAGTGATTTTTCTGTATAACAGAAGAATAGCAAGTTAGTGGGTCTGAATATGCCACTTTCTATGTGTTATGTGCTGTGTGCGTCAATGTCTTTTTGTACAAAGATAAAAATTACCCTAGCTGGTGAAGTTAGAGATGAAGTTTGGATATTATCTGTGTCGCGATTGTGTAAATTATATGTTCTATTAGACTAAAAAGCATGCGCCACTTTTGAGCACCATAAATTAATCAAAATTGCCCTACAAGTTTTTTTTTGTGTAAAAAAACAAATGCAAGTAGAAACAAACACATATTAGTGGATTGATATGTACGGACATGACACACACCATACAAAGACTAAGAAAACGTATGCCAAATGTAAGAACATGAATAATGACATAACAACATATACCGCTAATGTTTTTCAGGCAAGTTAATGATTTTTTTAACAGAATGCACTCTTTCAATTTTTTTGGAAAACACAAGTATTTATACTAAACCCTCTCTACTGTAATTTTCTATAGAGAACTAGAAGATTGAAGGCACAATGTGAAAGACAAGCAGAATGGTGGGACTAAGGTCCCTGCTTGTTTCATGTTTCTTCACGTCTGGCTGCTGCAGAAGCTGACATCTCACTATCATTAGCAATAAATAATGTAAGGGACATTGAAAAGGTTCTTATCTCCCAACAGCTAAGTCTGAGATTTACAGACTGCAGTGTGCTAATTTATTGCTAATCAATTAGTAAGTTCCTAAATCTAGATACTGAATCTCGGTTTGCGAAGGCTCTCCGCAAGGATTTAATGAAGCGGATTTGCTCCATCAACTCCTCTAATGTATTTTTTGAGAGACCTGTGCACATTTAACATATTTGCATGGTTGAGCCCTCTATAACTAAAGCTGCCATACTAATCTGTTTGAAAATAACCTCCCTGTACTGTATAAGCTATCTAACACAACCTCCAAGTAATAAATAAGATTCAGGGGCATCCAAGTAATAAATAAGATGCAGTAATGCATCCTTGATTGTCCACCTTTCAATAATTAGACAGCAGGCTCATTTCAACTGCAAAAAAAAACTTTAATACATTCTGAACCATCTATAATAGACCCACCCCCAGGGGCTGTGAATTAAACTCAATTCTGGCTTAAAATGTATGCTAAACACGGCATTCTGGAGGAGTCTTTGCTAGCATCCTTGTATGAATCATACTTTCTCTCCATTTAGGGTCATGTGTTGATCCACACTGCTCTATACAATATGTGGAGGGAGATACCTTAAAACAAAAACACAAATGAGATACCTGAGAAATGTGCTAATTGTAATCATTTGAATATACTTTGCATATCCAAATTAGCATATTTCCCAATTATCTTAGGCGTATTCTGTTTGTTCATAGGTATCTCTCCAATTATTATATAAAAGAGCAGTTGGGAAGTATATAAATCACTGGGTACTTTACACAAAAAAAATGGCTCCATATGTCTTTCATTTCAGGGTCTGGTAGTCAGTAATGCCATGTTTTATTAAGCTACTGTAATGCAAGATTGTGCAAATTTAACACGGTGTCATGTCTATGCTAACGGCTGCTGTTTTTGCATATAAGAAGCTTTGTGGATATGCGTTAACCTCAATGTAAATAATGTATGTTACTAATTTTGGAAATGGGAGTTTAGGGGAGCCCTGAGATAAAGGAGCTCTGTGGAGCTGGCCCTTAGAGAAGGGGGTACTGGGCTCATTTTCCTCATGACACAACGCTATTGTCATAAATACAGTGTGGCTAATAGAGCCAAGTCAAATGTAGCAAGTCAGGTGAAGAAGCATCTTAAACTAGATGCAACCAAAATAAATAAAGTTTGATGCTGTTCTTAATGCACTTCTTCAAACTTCCTACATACAGCAATCTTATTCACTTATTCAACTTCAGTTCTTCTGGGATGAAAACACACATCTGTGCAATGAGTTATGGGCAGATAATGAGTTAAACACCATATTTAATGCAACCCCCAATCCCCGGACACCACAATAAGCCATCAATTATTGAACACACACAAAACTGCTCAACAAGGCCTGCATGTTTAAATACTAGCCCTGCTCATCCCTTTCAGTGCTTCCACCATTTTACTGTGTTACTCTCAAGATACATTGTGGAATATCAATCTCACTTGCATCCCCATTATTATTTAAAGCCAAGTATATTCTGAAAAAAAAAGAATATTCTGATCATCAGCAGCTTCTAATTGGCAAGATGCACATGAGACAAGGAAACTTGGAAAATTCAAAGAACTTTAATCAAAATGACCAATGTCTAAATGACCAAAGTATAGTAAGGGAAAACACAAACAAATACAGTATAAAATGGATGAAAAGTGGCCCAATAAGGCAATGCACTAAAAGTCCAGGACAGTCAAGTATTACAGTGCTAAAAATGCAATCACAGAGTCTGTTGGAGAACGAAAGTTCTAGTGGAGTGTAGTAATCTTTTTGATATTCTTTAAAAGGAGAGACCGGAGCATAGTGTAATCTCGTGTAGCCTTGTACCCCCCCCCCCCCCCCAAGTGAGATTGGGGTGGGTATGCTCTTCTGACTACTTCACTAGGTGTTGTGCTGTGTACCTGTTGGCAACAAGAGGGCTGAGTGCTCCGCGATGTTGTGGGGAGAAACAGGACAGGATCACAGGTTACCTTTGTTCTTAATGGGTGCAGCGCCTCCAGTCAGCATGAATCCTCTGTGAAGGTAGGGGATGGCCCATACTGACACCTCCTCATCTTTGGTAGACAGTAACTCACACTGCTTTGTATTTTCTTTGGCTTAATTGCATGCAGATCTTATACAGAGTACTCACATCCTTCCCTGCTTACGATGTCCTGACCCAAGCTTTAGGCCCAGGTCAGGCCTGTTGGATCCCTCCTCACATCTCCTTGTGAGATGGAGGGCTGATGTTCCTCACTCCACAGAGGGAGGAGAGAAAATGACAAGGACCCCCTCCAATTTGAGAAAGTGCCAATATTTATAACCCGAGGTGGATGACTGTAACCCTGCCCCTTAACAGAGCAGGTTGAATACTAATTGGTTATAACAGACTATAGATGAACCAATCAGTATTCTTCCCTTAGGCTGCCACTTTCTGGTTGTTGCTAAGGCCCTCCCTTGGATCCATTTCCAAGTCTGCAAAACACACAGGGCCTAAAAGAAGGAATGAACCCCTCCACTGCCTGCACCTAAAAGGACTTACACTGGAAAGGTCAAGGCAGAGAAGTAGCAGCCGGAGGCTAGGCTACACTCGTAAAACAATTTTTACCTGAGGAAGCATGTTACCCTGTGAAACGCATAGGGCAAATTGTTACACTGGTCCCTGTGCCAGAACAACATCCAGATTGGGAATACAGCACAGGGCTGATTGCTGGACATTTGGAGGTTGCTGAACTGTTTGGAGGTGACGTTACAAACAGAGATAAGGACAGTGGTTAGATGAAGAAACTGACACCCTTACCTGCGGGCTCCACTGTCTTTTTAAATTGATGTATCTGTTTATTTTTTCATTTATAAAAATAGTTTTATGGAATTAAACTATGCTCCTGTCTCTTCTATTTAAGAATATCAAAAAGATTACTACACTACTGATGAGTAGAGATGTGCAAATATTTTTGCGGATTTGAATCCACCTTGGATCAGATGGTTCCTTTGGTCAGTAAATTTCTGCGTATCAGTCCTTGTGTATTTGTTTTTACGCCGACAATCCATCAATGGATTCTGCAATCCACTAACGAATTTTAAGAATCCAATCTGCAGATTGGATTCTTCAAATCCGTCAGAGGGTTGCAAAATCCGCAGAGGGATTTTTAAAATCCACCAGCGGATTGTAGCCAATGGCGGTTTTGGATTAATCTGCATGGATTGAAACTGTAACAATCCGTAGGTGAATTTGACACCGCAGAATGGATTTTGAATGGAAACTTCGGGTACATCCGGGAAATGGATTTGGACTGGTACATCCATCTCTACTGATGAGCCTAATTTACACCTCCAATTTGTGAGTGTAATATTATCCACCCTTTTTCATATATACCATATTGTATATCAGACATATTGCACTACAGTCTATGTTTTTCTGTCTTTTCATTATATAAATGCCTTCTGAGAGCCTCAGTCTGACTCTATTCTACAAATTTTCATAAAACCATCTGGAAGGTCTCTTTGTTGGAGCAATACCTCAGAAGCCTATAAGTGGTTGTATTTTTTTCATTTTTGTTTTTTAGGTCTTATAATATCCACTTGTGTTGTATGCACTTTTATATTGTATTTATCAAATGTTTTATTCTTATTACCAGGGCCGCAGACAGATTTCCCAGGGACCAGGAATAGAGTTAAGACTGGGCCCCCTCCCTCATGGCAGCGGTCATGCGAGCCCTCTCCCCCCATTTCACACCTCGCGAGCCCCTTCTATTTCCCCCCTCTTCGCAGAAAAACCAGGGGAGCGAAGGTGAACCTTGTAAAAGAAAAAACACTACATGGTGCAATATTGTATGTACCAATGTGGTGACTAGGTGAAAAGCTCCCAATTGCAAACTCACAATCTGGTAGAAAATAAGGAGCAGAGAATCCAACCGACCGCGGCACAGATGGTTCCAGGCCGGAGCAGGTAGGAGGACATCAGATCTCAAAGGAGAGAAACACACACCATAGTGTAGATGGTAACAAAAAGCATTTATGCCAAGAAATAAAATGGAGGCTTACCATATAGAAGAGATCACACAGCAGGGTAAGTATGTGATACACCGAGTCGCGACCTCAGGGTTCCACCTCACCAACACCGCTGCACGTCTCTTCCGCATCCACGCTAGAGACAATACGTCACTTCCGGTCTTCCGCCCCGCCGGAACAGAAGTCAAAGGATACTCCAGCGCTGCCTTTTTTTTTTGCCTTATTTTCACTTATTATTAGATTTACTTATTTACACTTGTAATCATTTAGCACATTTATTGTATTGTGTTAGTCACTTTTATATTCACTGTTTATGATATATATTGATTTTGCACTGAACACTAGAGAGCATACAGAGCGCCATCTTGTGTTGTTTTACATATTATTTCCCCCCTCTTCCAAGTATTTCTCTCCCCTCCATCTCACTCCCTCTCTTCCTCACTCACTCGCTCACCCCATTTCTCCTCTCACTCTCGTCCCCTACATCAATTACCCCACTGCCACTCAATCCCTCCTCCCCTCTGTGCATGCATTTCTCTCCCCTCTGTCTCACTCTTACTTCCTCACCCCCTCTCTCCTTTCTCTCCCCCCTCCATCATTTACCCCACTCTCACTCAATCCCCCCTCCTCATACTCATTCCCTGCCACCCTCCCAACACACAATCCCCCCCACAAAAAACATACCAAAAAAATTGCTCTGTGGACTGGAAAGCACACTTACTGCACTGTTCCAGCCCCTAGAGGTCAGTGATGGTATCAAAATATATAGATATATCTATATCTATGGATATTCACAGCTTCACTTCTTAACAGAGTGTAAGAAAGGCCAGGCTGGATCAGTTCTCTCCCCTTATTCCAGCTAAGAGAGCTGGATGCTACAGACAGGCACTGGCCTGTAACAGGTTTGGTTTATGATATCTGGGTTTTATTGTTTGGTAAGTGGGAAAGCCACCCAATGATAGCTAGAGAATTCCTGTCTAGTTAATTCTCAGATAGAGCTAGGATTTACTTTGATTCTTTTTTGTTTGTCTTGATTTTGTCTGCTGGAGTGACAAAGAAAATACAGCACTTAAACCAGAGCTGGATGGTCCTGTGACTGTGCTTTACCCTAAAAGACAGTGAGGTTCCCAGACAAGAACCCTTGAGCCAAAAGGGTATTTTGTCACAATATATATATATATACCAGACGATACTGGTTGCAACACGACATCAAGGGACAGCACGCAGGTAAGTAAATCATACATTTTCTATATTTGATAGAAGACACAAAAAACGACGTTTCGGCCCCCCAGTGGGACCTTTCTCAAGGTGGTGCGATATATATATATATATATATATATATATATATATATATATATATATATAAAATCAATAGATGATACCATTCTGTTGCTAATGAAATGCTTTTATTTGTGCGAGCTTTCGAGATACACTGATCTCTTCTTCCGGCGGTGTTACACTGGATAAAGCAAGAAAGGTCTTTACTTAAAAAACAGTGCATCTTGGAATGTATCTGACTGAAGCCTATCCCTCCCCCCTGTGCAGTGTGTGTGTGTGTGTGTGTGTGTGTGTGTGTGTGTGTGTGTGTGTGTGTGTGTGTGTGTGTGTGTGTGTGTGTGTGTGTGTGTGTGTGTGTGTGTGTAAATATAAAGTTATAAAGTGCCCACAGTGTATACAGCACTTTACAAAAGGTGTGTGTGTGGGAGTGCATACCAATGGTGTGGGTAGGTGTAGAAATATAAGAGGGATTACTATAAATGTGTGTAGATACTATGTGGTCCTTATTGGTATATAGGGTTAGAATTACATTGTACATATGAGAAAACTGTGTGTGCATTCATATAGCACAGTATCTATAGACCTGGCCTTTAGCACTCATGGAAAGAGAGTTCTCTTGTTTCAGAGTAGTGACTCATGAAGCTACGGTCTTGGTTTAGGCCACCTCTAAGTGTCCCGAACAGTTGCGTAAATTTGTATTCATGCAATCATCTCTCTTTCAGTTTTCTAAGATTACCTTTGAGTATAACTACCTTCAGATCGTTCATCTTGTAGCCAGAGTCAGAGAAATGTTCGCCGACAGGACTGTCTCTTGATTCGCGTGTGATGCTGTAGCAATGCAGATTAATTCTCTTGTTCTCCTGACCCATCTCACCTATGTAGTAGCAGTCCCCTGGTTATTTCATGCCATGATGAGGTATACAACATTGCTGGAGGAACAGGTGAACCTTCCTCTGATTTTGTACTCCAGATTCCTGTGTGGAATTTGTATTGTGCCCGCTGTGTGGAGCATTGCACAGGTTTGGCATCTTGCATCCTGACATGGTCTTGTCCTGGATTCAGCTGTACTGTTGAATACTTTACTCCTCACGATAATTTTCTTGAGATTATGAGGTTGTCTGTATGATAATAAGGGAGTTTCAGGGAAGACCTCTTCTTCAGTTTTATATCTTCCTTGAGAATGGGTTGTAGTTCCCTGGCGATCTTGCATAGGGCTTCTAGGTGTGGGTAATATGTGACCACCAAAGGTACCCTGTCGCTTGTCTCTTTCTGTCTGTATTCAAGGAGATCACTTCTTGGTATTCTGGTATATTTGTGGATTTGCTGGTCTACAATTCTGTGGTTATGTTCACAGGTCATGAAATCCGATCTCAAGGCTTCAATCCGTTGGCCTCTGTCTGCTGTGTCGGAGCATATTCGGTTATATCGTATGGCTTGACCGTAGATGGTTGCATGCTTAGTGTGTGTGAGGTGAAAGCTGCTGTCCCTCAAATAGTGGGCTCTGTCTGTAGGTTTTCTGTACAAAGATGTCTGTAGTTGGTTGTTTTTTTATAGTAATGGTGGTGTCTAGGAAATATACTTCATCTGGGGAATGGGGGAGTTTTAGGTTGATGGTCGGGTGGAAGTTTGAAGTTCTCATGGAACTGTATGAGATCCTGTTTACCAGAGGTCCAAATGTGAAGTAGTTATCGGTCAGAATAAATTCGGTGCATTTAGTCACTGTCTTTGTGAGTGGCTCCTGCGGTCACAGAAAGTATCAGCAGGCTGAAATCCCATCTTTGTGGGAGATGTTTGTGTAAAGTGATTCAACATCCACAGTTGCTGGTAGTATTCCTGCTGGGAGTGGGCCAATGGCATTAAGTTTGTTTACCTGGTGTCCTGGAAATAGCTGGGTGTGTTCCTGACAATGGTTTTAGAATGCCTTCCACGCAGCCAGAAATATTCTCAGTCAGTGTGCCAGATCCAGAGATTACCCCAGAGTTACCTTCTTTGTGAATTTTAGGGAGTATGTAGAATGTGCCAGGTTTTGGGATAGCTGGTATTAGGTCCAGAATTTGTACTCTTGTGTGGATCGGGAATGTTTTAATAATCCAGTTGAGTTCTCTCATGTATATTTTTGTTGGATCCTCCTGCTGTTTGGTGTAAAACTTTGCATCAGAGAGTTGTCTGTGTGCTTCCCGCAGGTAGTCTTTGGTGTTCATTATGACCGCTGCTCCTCCCTTGTCCGCAGGTTTAATTGTTATGTAATGGTTGACCTTTTGAGATTCTCTGGCTTTCCTCTCGATCAGTGTCAGATTATACGTTTGTTTCCTTACTTTGTCCAGGATGGTGAATTTGGCTCTGTCTAAAGTTTTCGATGTACCGGTCCAGTTTGGGGCTGTGCCAAGTTTGTGGGATCCAGTTGGGGTTTTGCTTCTTCCTGCTCATGTGCAGCGGCTCTCCTTCTGCAGGGTTGGTGCACTCTTGTCTAAAGTTTTCGATGTACCGGTCCAGTTTGGGGCTGCGATAAGTTTGTGGGATCCAGTTGGATTTTTGCTTCTTCCTGCTCATGTGCAGCGGCTCTCCTTCTGCAGGGTTGGAGCACTCTTGGTGGTTCTGTCATGGAAGAACTCCTTAAGACGCAGTCTTCTGAAGAACTCTTCCAGGTCACTGCACAGCGCAATTTTGTCCATGGGCTTGGTAGGGCAGAATGTGACAAACTCACATTAAGTGAAGAGCAAGTACAGATCTCCATGACCCACTCCTAACCTGCACTGACCAGAAAGGCTCAGAAGGCTGGCTCATAGGCAGAGAACACAGACAAGGACAAATCATCTCCTGGCCAATCACGTCAGACCAGGAAGTAACCTTGAGGCAAACCCGTTCACCAGGACACTGAAAGGGAAGGCAACAAAAAACAGCACCCGTGGAGAGGCTCAGCAGCGACTGCCAAACAGCAGAGATTTGCAGACCTCAAACGGACATTTCCCTAACACTGTTGGAACTATTTAGCAGCCCGTTGGACATCCTTGGGGTAATCACTGCCCTCATCTGTTCCTGCCACCAGCGATTACAGGAGGAGAGAGTCTATAAGACTGTGTGTCACGCAATTATATCTTTTAATCCTTATTTCTTATACATATATTTTTATATATAATTTTTTCTCATCTTGTCATTCCTTATTCTCACAGTAGTCACACTCTCATGATTCTTTGAGATGTGTGAGCATCTAATATTGTATTGTGTTTATTTTATCATCCTAAGTGACAAATAAAGTATTTTCATTTGAATTTTGCGCCCTTCACGTTCTTTTTCTTTTCCTTTATGGCAGAATGTAAGACCCTTTGATAATACCAAGGACTCTGCTTGATTTGGTGTGTAGTCTGAGATGTTAACAGTGCACTCCTGCTGTTGGTGATTGTCCCTGTTTGTATTGTTTGTGGTTGTGCTGGCTGCCGCAGAGTATCTCATTCTCAGCCTCAGTCTGTGGAGTTTCTTTTCCTTGTTGCAAATTAGACCCTTCAGGAATTTTTCACAGAATGTTTGGAGTCCTCTCCATGTGTCTGTGTGTATTTCTTGTGTGTCCAGGATGAAGTCAATCGTCAGTTTTGTCTTTCTCCTGGTCCTGTAACAGATGCACATAGTATCTACACACATTAATAGTAATGAAACACCCTCTTACATTTCTACACCTACCCACACCATTGGTATACACACCTTTTGTAAAGAGCTGTATACACTGTGGGCAAGTTATACATTTATATTTACAAAAAAACACACACATACACACATACACACACACACACACACACACACACACACTCAAGCGGCCATCTTGGGATGGGCGCCGCAAATAAGCCTATGGAACTGTGTGGTGAGGCGGCCATGTTGTGATTGGTGATGCCAGAGGGGGAGAGGCTTAGGAGCAGGAATTTCCTCTGCGGACTTGGGAACAAATGCTCAGTCGTCACGGAGCCATCAAAGAGATAGGGACCCTTCCCAGTAGTGACCGCCGGCCCACATCACTGCGTAACCGGACGGACATCCACGCAGTGACCTGCGGTCTTCAGACAAGACCGCATGTGGCAGCCAGCAGTAAGGTGTGAGGGGAATTTTGCAGACCCCACATCGTGGGACCACTGATGCGACTCTGCTACCGGATGATCCCTCTTATTTCCTGGTGATAGCCAGGAAAGTACCCATCGTGCACCACCACACTTCAGGGAGGGTAGCGCTACCTTCATACACTTTTGGGTGGGAATTGTTCTGCGGGCACCAGGGTTCTAGGTGCACCCTCAGTACTTTGGGGGAACCACTACTGTTATTAGTGTATTATTGTATGGTTATTGTTGTTGTGCTTATGAGCAGGGATCTGCTGGTAAAGAAAATTGTTATTACTATTGCTATGTGAGTTGTGGTAATTGCTTTGTATTGGTTCCTATGAGGAGTCATCCCACTCATGCTGGGATCCTCATAGGTAGAGGCGCTTCACTGCGAGATATAGTACCCCAGGCTCCCCAGAAGAGGAGGCATCTCAGGTAACAGCAGCACACATAATCACCCGCGGTTCCCCTTAGGAATAGGGAAAGGGAAGACTATATATTATAGCGGGTTGTTATTCATGGTAACTCAGAGAAATGAAATCCATATACAAATGTGGCACACATTATTATTTCCCCAATCAGCAGAATTGGCCATGTGAACAAGGGGTAGGTCTAATTTGTTATCACAAATGCTGCAATGCACCAGTGGGTGCAATAAAATATTCGGCATCTTTATTGTTTATGTAATAAATAAGAATGATGTTGAAGTTGTGATACATACATTTCTGTCACAATTTTGTTATCATACATTGAACAAATGCATTTTTTATTTCTTAGATGCTTTTTATGGAAAAAATGGGCCTGAACCCTATCTACATATACCTATTGACACTAGCTGGCTACGTCTACCTAACCTATAGCATATCAATCTGTCTGCCTGTCATTATCTATCTGTCTGCTTATCTACCTATTTGCGCGCATGTATAAATGTGGTATTCATATCATGCAAGAACACAAGGCAGAATTAAAAGAAGTCTGTTAACAATAATGCAATGTGATTGGGGAAAAATGTTCAGTCATTGCCATCAGGTATATATGACCAAGTATAAATAAAAATTGAGGAGCTTTGCGTTAATCTGCCAGAGGAAAGGTTGTGACAGGTTGAATCGAGGACTTGGTTCCATATGTTTATGCCACTTTGCAAAATTAGGAGAAATTACTTAATTAGATAAAGCAGATTGTAATGCACTTTGACATAACAAACCTCATTTCATCAATGTCACATATCCCAAATTGTTCTGAAAACGGGACACAGATGATCTGGATTCCAAAGACATTTGTCAGTCTATTTTAGCGGTGATTGATCCTACAGTGCCCCTTGGGACATCAAGATGGTCCCTGCAGTCTCATCTGAGACATGTAAGCTTGCAGCATTTTTGGCAGAATATGATCAATGTTTAATCACAAGGCGTGAAAGCAACGTGTGAGAAGGCTGTGCCCAATGCTATTAATCATGCAATCGATCTCAACCTGCACACCGGAGCCCCTGCCATGACAGAGAGGAAAAAGTGAAAGAAAGGAGAGGGAGTCAGAGAAAAAGAGAAATGGGGAGAAAGAATTGAAAAGAGTGGAGAATAGAGATGGGCAACCTTTTCACAGAAAATCAAATTCGCCACAAATTTGCAAGTTCCATTCAGTCATGGATTTTCACATATAACTCAAAAAAGCACATTTATTTTTTTCTATAACTGAAAATCCACAAAAATATTCACTTTTTTTTAAAATCCTTAAAACACATTTTTATATAAAAGTCAATTCCGAATGTTACAACATTCAATTTCAAACACTGAAATATTGGTTTTGCGTGAGAGGGTTTGGTACTGTATAGTCTCAAATGCTATATATACAGTATATATATCCCAGGTTTCCAGATTCAGGACTCTAGTTGTAGAGGCAAAAAATTAAAGTACTGAAAATTAGTAAAATAGGAACATACACTGGCGACACACTTTATTCGAGCTCGGCTAGTCCCACGAATTCGGGTATACCCGGGTGTATTGAGGTTTGTGACTGTTTTCTGCCCGAGTGCATTGAGGTATTTTGCAGGCAGGGATTGAAGCATTTTATTCCCGCTGGCTGCAATACTGCACAGTATATATATATATACTGCATTACAATTCATGAATTTATGCCATCTGGTAGACACGCGAAGCATTGCAGCCTATTAAATCCTAATCATTATCATTTAACAGATCAGCCGCCCGTCAGCCAGGCATGAACCCAGGCTGGGAAGGCAAACACAACGGGGCTTGTCAGAGGTGAGGAGCGGCGCATTCCAGGTATCTGCCAGGTACATACTGGGTATTTGCTCGAATAAAGTGTGTCGGTGCAATATGCTTAATAATATCCTCCATTGTTTTATCAGAGATATTTAAGTGCAACACTAGGAACTGTAGGCATAAAAGCACACAAAAACAGAAAACAAAAAGCACAGAGTGTACCATGGTTGAAGAATTATATATTAAGGGCCTCATTCAGAAAGCCTCGATAAGGCCCTTATCGAGCACTTATCGACCAAAATGGCTACTCGTATTCAGTAAGCCTCGATAAGTACTCGATAAAGGCCTGCATCGATGCAAATTTTTATGATCCAAAGAAAATCGCCAATTGAGCGGTGACCAGCCGCTTATCGACCATTTTCGGAAGGATCATAAACTCGCGCGATTCAGATACCCACGAGTCAGCTGTCGCTGCCTATCGCAGCCCTAAAAGGCGTTGTTCTCCACAAATCCAATACACCACAAAATGTTGGTAGATTGGTGGGGAGATGCCTAGATGAGCTGCGATATGTCTGTACTTAGAACAAATCAGGCCCTTTTCCTGCCTCGGATTGATGCCGGGGGTCTCCGGAGCTGATAGCCATTAAAAGCAGCTCCGGAGCCCCCCGGCATGCATCCGATGCAGGAAAAATGCATTTACAGCAACTTCATTACCTTAGCGGCTAAACGCTAAGGCGATGAAGGGGTTAAACACCCATGCCAGGCTTACTGTGGCTAGCGAGGGTGGGTGAAGGGGGAATTTGGCCCTTAGTGGCTGTTTAGGCCTTGTGGGGGGACTTAACCCCTTCATTACCATAGCAGTTAATACCGCTAAGGTAATAATAATAATAATAATAGCATGTTCTTGTATAGCGAGGCAAATTAAGCACAGCCATTCTGATTGGCTGGCATCATTCTCTTTAAGATGACGTCACTAAATCAAAGATGGCCGGTGTCACAAGGTATTTCAGCCAATCAGAGTGTAGAATTGGTTCCCACAATCTGATTGGCTGAAATACCATGTGACGCCGGCTTCGTGACGTCATCTTAAAGGCAAATGAAGCACAGCCATTCTGATTGGCTGGCATCATTCCCTTTAAGTGACGTCATGTAAACAAAAAAAATTAAAGTCGGAACATGGTTTTAACAGCCAATCAGGTGGCTGTTAACCATTTGGAGGCTAAATGTGACGTCACAAGCCCTATTTAAGGCCGTGACGCCTCATTTGAGCCCAAGAAGACAACGAGACAACATCGGTTGGGATTTACCATGGGGTTTTTTGGATTACAACAAGAAGATAGAAGATTAAGAAGATCAAGAAATGGTTACAGATGAAGATAGAAGAAGGTGATTAAAGAAAGAAAAAAGAAGATTTGGGTACCTGATCAGGATCTTCATGGTGGATGGCATCGGATGCTGTTGGAGGGCTTCAAAGTACGTGAGCTTCCTGTTACCCCGGGAGTCGGAGGGCCCCCGCTTCTAATGGTAAGTAATATATTGATTGTTTGTAAATGTCTCTTTCTACAGGCTTATTCATTGGATGTGTTTTTTGATTTTTTGGGGGAGGCACATTGACTGATAATATATTAATCTGTACCACTTTAGGGTACAGATTAATACATTATTATGACAATATTTGGGGGGGGCATTTCTGGCTTGGTATTGCTGTTGTTTTTTTTTTTCAGTTCAGTTTATTATGTGGATGTGATTGTTTTTTTCATGCTTAATGGTAATAAAAGGTTTGCGATTGGTGTGCGTTTGTAGTTAATGTTGTATTATGTTAGCTACTGCGTTTTATGGTTATTTCAGATATTGTTAGAATTTCTTTCTTTGTATTTTACTGTTTAAATTCATTATTGTTGTAGTAATTAATTGTTTTGATTGGTTAGTGTTACTATTCATTTTGTGTTGGTTTAGGAATTAATTGGTTTGATTGGTTAATGGTTTAATTAATTCATTGTTGATGTTGTTATTGCTTGTATTCATTGAATTAGCTGGCTACTGTTTTTATTTAGTGAAGTGTGTTTTTTTGGAGTTTAGTTATGTTTTATTATTGTGTGTCTTGTGTATTAATGTATTGTAATTAGGGTGCCCATTGAGTGCTATAGAGGCTTATCATGCCCATATTATTATTATATGGGTATGATGTACCACTATACTACTCAATGGGTATAGTGTGGGTATAGTCAGTCAGGGGTGGGTGCTTAGGCCTCCCGGGTTTGTATCGGGTCAGGGTGGGTTAACCCCTTAATGACTATAGCGGTTAGTAACCGCTAAGGTGATTAAGGGGTTAGGGGCCATTAGAATGTCTTTATTATGTACTGTATACTGTATATGCTTTCTTGCTACGGAGGACAGAGGGACCTGCTGTTGTGGTAAGTATAACTGTATTTATTTACTTTATTTTTGTATGCTAATGCAGTGTTTAATAATGGGCAAATAATCTATTATCCATATCTGGATAATAGTTATTTTGCCCATCACTGTACTGTATGGGTTTGGGCGGAGGGGGGGGGGGGGCATATATTGATGTTTATTAAAATATTTATTAATATACATTTCTTTCATAGTGTAGATGTGCAGGGGGTCTCCGGAGCTGAACCATGTTGGTTTTATGTCCGGGGACCCCCTGCTTCCTGTGATACAGGCACCTTTATGGGGTGCCGGTATCCCTCTGCATTGAAATGTCCCACGTCACTTGACCGGGACATTTCCTTGCATAGGAGATACCAGCACCCCATAAAGGTGCCTGTATCTCGGGAAGCAGGGGGTCCCCGGACCTGAAACCAACGCGGTTCAGCTCCGGAGACCCCCTGCACATCTACACTATGAAAGAAATTTATATTAAAATAAATAATTTTCGGGCGACATTTCAGCTGTGAGAGGCGGCTCTCTCAGAGCCGCTCTCTCTGCAGTAGAAATGAATTGCCGGTTTAGGCCTTTTCAGAGGCTCGATGCTCTCGCTGGCAGCAACTCGCCCGTTTTGGGAATTTTGCTATCACAGGTAATCGAGCCTTTCTGAATACCGTGATAGCAACACCCAAAAAAACGGCATTTTAAATGCCCTGGCGATAATTTTTATCAACCTTCTCTGAATGAGGCCCTATGTGTATTGAGATTTAGAGCACTTTTTCACCTCCCTGTTATGTGAGTGTTTGGGCTTAGTGATATTATAGCAGTAGACTCTTTAGTTACTTCCCATTAGCATTTGTATATCCTTATTACATTTCCATTTACCTTGTGGGTTTAGCAGTACTTTTGTTGCCTTAGGCTAACGTGCAGGGGACCAATGCCATGTTTTAACTTTCTGTACTATTTTTTAATTTTCATGTGACATCCTAATAAATGTTGTATATGATACTGTGGTAAACCTTAGTGCTACATAGTGGGCTTCTTTTTCCTGTTTCGCATTGTAATTTGTGTATAATGCGTAAAAATAAATACTTACAACTTCATAAAGTATCTTAAAGCAAAAATGTCATGTAGTATGTTATTAAAAAACTGATCTGCCTTTCAGTCTGTGTCAAATGTAACAAGGAATAACCTTATGGGGCCACAGCAAGTTAATGTCAACATAGACATGATAGTTTAATTAATGCATGAAATGTGTAGGACAATGATTGAAAGAGACAAGGAAATACATAACATACTATTATAATGTCTCTCTCAGGTAACTCTTTTCCTAACTTCTTGTTTCATATAAGTGTTAGGCCCTGTAGGAGATGAGGGCAGAGCTATTACCAGGGAGACATATATTGGGAATATAAACATTGGCTTTTATTTACCCCATAGCTTCAAACAATACAGCTTTAAGGCAGCATACAAATAAAACAGGCCTATCCCTTTGTAAGTGCTGACTCACACTTCCCAGTCCTTATCTGCAGGGCTGGGACGATAGGCCTCTTGCCAACCGCTTCACAGTAGTAATACAAGTGACAATCATATAAATAACAAATAATACAAATAACAGATCGTGGGAATAAGTGCTTCAAACATAAATGTAACATTGTAGAAGAGGAGACCCTGCTCCGAGGAGCTTACACTCTAATTGGTAGGAAGAACGTACAGAGATAGTAGGAGGGAATTCTGGTATGTGCGTCTGCAGGGGGCCAAGCTTGATGTATCATGTTTATAGTATTAGCCACGGTGCACAGTGCATTTTAATTACATAGGATTGAAACAGTGGGTCTCTGGAGCTGAACCACATTCATTTCAGGTCTGAGGATCCCCTGCTTCCCTAGGTACAAATCTCCGTATCTGGTGCCGGTATCTCTGGCAAGTTTAAATGTCCCGTGTCATGGCCCATGTGACCGGGACATTTAAACTTGCAGGAGATACCGGTACCCTATACTGGGGCCTGTACCTCAGGAAGCAGGGGGTCCCTGGAACTGAAATTAATGTGGGTCACCTCTGGAGATCCCCTACTTAAAGCCTATGTCATTACATTTTTTTTCAAAACAGAGCTTCAATACCTTAGTGGCTAACCACTAAAGTAATGAAGGGGGTAACCACCAGTACCCGGTTTGTTGGTGATAGAGGGGGAGGGTGAAAGATGGCTGTCCCAGGGTGGGTGGTTAGGCCTCTCGGGAGGGATTACCCCTTTCTTAACTTAGAGGTCCCCCTCCCCGGGCATGAAGCCTAATCACCCACCCCGGGGGGAACTAGCCCCATCAACCACGCCCTCTACCACCATCAAACCCCACCCCCCATCACCAACCGGAATGGGGAAAAGTCTGATTAGCCAAATATTGCTAATTCAAATATACAGTACATTGCAATAAAAAAAATACATTACAATTTACAATACTACTGTAATACTAAAATAAACACTAGCCATTTAAACCATTGATTGTCGCTGTGGTTATCTATGCCCTCAACGGCAATAGCCACATTGGCAACCAATAGGCACCATACTACCCACCCCCCTTCCCCCAACAAACCCCCTCCTCCCTCCAACCACCAAACACAGTAATGGTCAAAATGCTACCCTATAGTAAATAAACATTGTACTGACCCCTACCAGGATGAAGGCTGTCCTCGTCTTCATTGGCACCAACATTACAACAAAAAAAGAAACTTATCTACTGGCCAGTAGCCCCTTAATTACCTTAGAAAGAAGTAACCACTATGGTAATTAAAGGGTTTACCCTACCCGCTACCCATCCGGGGGGCCTAACCACCTTCCCAGGGCAACTACTCCCATCACCCACCCCCTCTACCACCAAAGGGCTTCAATAGAAAGTCTGTATTGGTCATAGGAATCCAACAGGAAGTTGGCTAATTGCAGCTACAGACAATTAACCAGTCTTCACCTGGCTCATCAGACAGGTAGAAAAGCCTATTGCTTGAACTGCAGGGGAAATCTCTTGAGCACAGAGGGACTATGTTACAGCAGAGATTCCAAGGAACAAGGGGTATTGAGCACAGGATTGGGCTGCCAGCAAAATCCCCAGGAACCAGAGCTCTATTCTAGGGTACAGCGGACCCGAGAACCCATCAGAGGGTAGCCCCATCAGACATGAACCAATATCTTTTTAGAAAGGAAAGGTATACAGGGATATACTAAAGAAGTATACATGGGAAGAATTTTGATCCAGGGATTAATCCGATTGCCAATTCTTGGATTTAGAAATTAATTTATTTTTCCCCTTATGAGATATCATTGGATGAAATAACACTGGAGATTTTTTGTTTGTCTTCCTCTGGAACAATAAGTAAGTATAGATATAAGATAAAGTATGTGAAAGTTGTGAATAAAAGAGACACAAATCTGAGGATTATTGCAGAATTTTGGGGGTTCAATTTGAGCTTGTAGGTGTTCTGTATGTTTTGATTATTGCAGAATGACAAATAAGTTTATTGCAGTGTACGTGTGCGCACATAGAAGGGAGATTCAAAATGAAAACTCCCCCCAACGACATACTGGCATACAGGCCCTATTTATACCCAAAATACTAAGACCACACCCCCTAAACGGAGTGGCGTGTGCGTCACTACGTAAGCAAATAAGATAAACAAAATATGAATATGAACACATTGAGTTAATAGCATTACTATGAGATTCATATTAAAAATGAAATGACTCAGCAATATTCCTTATACAGGCTGGTGACTTTTACTCTATATACAAGATTTCATGGGAACCTCCCTTGGAATGCGAGACGTGCTTGTTATCTATATTTTATTTTCATAACATTCGCACTTTTCTCCCCTCTTCAAGGTCTTGTGGCTTAGCTGGACAGCTTATTATCACTTGAAACTTTAGGAGCAGAAAAAGAAAAAATGTCTTTAAACTAACTTCCATACCAACTTTCATACAGACAAATAGACAAGATGGGTGACAATATCAAGCACCTAAGATGGATGCTGACTTAAAATGGCTGCTTAGATCCCAGTGCTGTTATGTCAGACCACCCCCCCCCCTCCTTGCATCATATTCTCACTTTGTCCCTCCCTCCTTTTTTATTCTTAAAACATCGCTTTTGAGAATTAAGGTTATGGTGTTAGTCCAGGGACACATAGACAGACTCGTATTATATACTGGGGTGCTCCATCATCTGATACTGCTCATTGGTATAACTCAGAGGACAAGGGTGCGTGCCCTTCACTGTCATAGTCTCGTAAGGCGCTGTGGCCCCAACATGTCGTTTGGAGTTGAATAACTGTGATCGGCATCTTCTTTCTTCAAGGGACTGCTGTTTCTGGCATCTGCAAAGAGTGGCATCAGATTGGAAGAGGGGGTAGGACATTTGTGGATCATACCTCTGCAACACGTGACACACACATACATGACAACAAGTAACACCAACACACACACCAAAGCATTCAGAAGTTTTTGCTCCAAGTGATCTAAGCCATCCACCTAACCCCAATGGGTGATATTCTGTGTCATCCCCCTTTCTAAGCCTCTTTTGAATCTCTTCTATTTCATCTAGTTCATGCAGCACACTGCTACTTTGATCTTGAATGAAAACACAACATTGTTCCTTAATTAGAGCACATAACCCTCCTTTTGAAGCTAAAACATAGTCTAAGGCAATTCTATTTTGTAAGGCCATAAGCCTAATCTGAACCTGTTCTTGGTTTAATTATAAAATTAAAAACTGCAAAATTAAGGCCACATCCTTCCTGTAAATTGTTATCTGACTGAACATACATTTTTACACAGGTTTCATTGGTTGGTGGAGACCCTTGACCCATAAATTGATTCTTGTTCCTAGTGTGTGATACACCCTTTAAAGAGGCTGTCTTATAAAATGGGAAAAAACAGAAATTATACACATAATACTAAAAACCTTTTTTTAATCAAGCAACCTTTCTTTGGGAATGCAGTTGCTAGATAAAGGAAATGGCATCTATCTCTATCATCATATATTTTCAGGATCATCACAACATTCTATTACTGAGAATTGAAGGGGGTTGGTATCTGTGGAAGCGGATGCATGATCATCACCCCTGCACGCATTATATACATCATTCACTCAGAATATCAGAACAGACAATGTCTGCGATGGTCAAAATGGCTGACTTGTGATCCTATCCTTGTGGCTGACACACGCCCCTGGGTGACCCCCTCCTTTCGGTGGAGGTGCAACACACTTCTGGATCAAAGTTTTGCTGCACATGACACATACATAGAGAGTTATGAGTACTGCCAAAACACATACAAGAGCTTTCACAAGCCACGCTTCCAGGAAACCAATCCTCCCATCAAGGCTCAATTGTTCATACATCTTACATTTCTAACTTAAACACACTCTAAAAATAACAATATTGAGTCTTTGAACAAATGAAATGTTCTGATAAAACCGGGCCTTAGCCTGGTGTCTTATTTTCCTCGTTGGTTAACAGTTAGAGTTTTGACTCGGCAAGACGTTAACTTGATGCGGCTGTGCTTTAGGTGACTTTGGACTTTGGTGGAGCTGGAATGAGCTTTACGTGCTTTGGGTCCAGGAAAATAACTCTACCACTTTAATTGCTGTATTGGTGGTTAGTATAGGCCTTTTCATCTGGGATAAAGAGCATGCTTGCGTAGGAGTTTTGACTACTAACCCCCTCTCGAATAGGTGCACTTTCAACTTTGCCTAAAGAGACTCAAAAAATGTATTAGTTGCATACGATACTTATTATTTTATTACCAATAACATGGTCCTTAATTCGTTCCTTTGGACTGCTGATAGTCATAAGTCATCCCCTAAGTGTCTCATAGTGAGATAATTTATACCTAGGAATAAATTCTTGTATCAATGTGTTTACTCCTGTCTTAGCATCCGCATATAGACAGAGGTATTCCCTTTTAATGTTCCTCAAATTAAAACTAAGTAGCCAATGTGAACCTGACTTTGATACAATCTAAGTTCCTAAGACTTGGTGCCCCAGCCATTGCCAAACTAATGGCTTCCATAGTTAATTCTATCATTTCTGCAGGCCATATCCCTAAGACCTGGAAAACTGCCAGAGTTGTCCCAATCTTCAAAAGTGGGGACAAAAACACTGTCTCAAACTACAGGTCAATCTTTCTTCTCCCAATACTATCCAAAGTCATGGAAAAAATATTCACTCCCAATTAAGCAATTATTTTACCCATACAAATTTCCCTAGCCAATCCCAATCTGGTTTTTACCCAAACACTCCACTGTACTATTCTGCTAAAAATTTGAAATGCCTTATATATAATGTATTCCCTGTTCACTTATGTAACTGCTTTTGCAACTATGTATCCCCTGTATTTAACCCTATGCACAAGACACACCTACAAATGAGAGGTGACTCCCCATTCACCACTTCCTGGCAAACCATTCTAGATTACACAGCAATTTTGACAATAACCACTGCTTGTGGACACCTTTGGAAAAAATAAATGGTTAAAAGTTATAACATACATCACATATTCAGTTAATAGACAAATGGTTTTGTATAAGACTTCACACTAATGTCTTGCTTTATATAATCTCTTTGCACAGTGCTCGGTCAGCTTTATATTTTTAAAGACACTCCGCATTTGAATAAAGAAAAAAAAATATTTTCAAAGCTTGTTCCCGGGCAAAAAGCCATCTTGTTTCTGGGCGTTTCGCCAATTGACCCTGAACAGATAAGATAACGGCACAACGGCTTCTTCATAAACAAAACAATAATTATTGGATTGGAACTTTTGCTTAAAGTTTAAATAAATGGAGCTTTATCCAGAGCCCTAAGAACTACATTTTTTATGGCCTCTCAAAAATTAACTAACGGGCTTTTATATAGCTGAGGTTATATAACTTCTTAACACACAAATAGCTCCCACACGCTCATGCTATCTTCCTCCACTCAGTTCTTTTTAATGCCTTCTGTTTGAACTTTCATACTTTCACAGACTTCCTTCACTACAAATTTATGCTATCCTGTTTCAATTCTGCCCTTTCTCAAGCTAAACAAACCTACTTCTCTCCATTAATCACCACTCACAAGTCTAACCCACACTGACTCTTCCTTCATCTCACCTCAGGACTTTGCTGCCTATTTTAAGAAAAAGGTTGAATCCATACATCAGAACATTCCCTCTTTTTCCTCCTATCCTACTCTGCTTCCTGCTTTCCTTGACTCTGTTTCCACTGTCTCAGAAGAGACTGTCGCCATCACTGTTGATCTCCTCTTCTCCCTCTAATCTGCTACCTTTCCATTCTCCTTCAAACATGCAACAGTTATACCATGGCTCAAAAATAGCAAGCTTGACCCTACCTGTGTTTCTAACTACTGACTTGTCTTGTATTCTCTTGCTTGCTCCATTTTTCCCAACACATATTCTCTCCTTAACCCTCTAGAATCTGACTTCTGCACTGCTCCCTCCACGGAGACAATTCTCACTAAAATAATTGACCTATATACTGCCACAGACAGAGGTCATTACACTCTGCTCATATCTCCTCTCTGAAGCATTTGCCTCATTGGACCACACTCTTCTCTTTTCTCTGTACACACTCTTTCTAGGTGACCTAATAACATCTCTTGGGTTTAAATATCACCCCTATGCTGACGACACACACATTTACTTTTCAACCCCTGACCTTACACCTGCTGTACAAACCACAGTTTCTGAATGTCTTTCTGTTATCTCATCCTGGACGGCCCTCCTTTGCCTTAAACATAACATGGAAAAAACAGAGTTCCTCATACTTCCTCACAAACCTGACCCTATTATCTCCTTCCACATTACTCTTGAATCTTCCATCCAGTAGCCCAAGTACGCTGCTTAGGGGTCACTCCCAACTCCTCTCTCATATTCTCCTCTTTCATTCAAAACATTTCTATAACTGTCGCTTTTTTCCTCCACAATATCACAAAGATACACCTGTTCCTCTGTTGCCCAACTGTAAAAACTCTGATTCCGGCCCTCATTCTCTCCCATCTTGATAACTGTAATACCCTGCTATACCGCCTTCCTAACTTTCACCTGTCTTCCCTACAATCTATCCTAAACGCTGCTGCCAGAATCACTCTACTCTTTAAACTCTGATTCTGCGTTCCCCCTCCTGAAATCCCTCTCCTGGCTTCTAATCAAATCCTACTGTCTCTGTATGCTCTCCCTACCTACCAATTAGATTGTAAGCTCCTCAGTGCAGGGACTTCTCTTCCTTAATGTTACTTTCATGTCTGGATCACTTATTCCATGACCTATTACCTTTACCATTTGCTACCTATATGATTACGACGTGCACCACTCCTGTGAAGCGCTATGCATATTAATGGCGTTATATACATAAAAACATACAATACAATATATACTTCAAACAATGCTTGTGAGCTTTTACCCGCATATTTAAACACAAAATATTCCCAAACATATCCTAATCCTATAGAAATAAAATTGAAAGGTGTTTTTACTGTTTACACACAATACAGAACACACAATACAAAAACTTCTCTCATACACAGCCAAACAACATCACAAAAATAACGAACAAATAAAAGAAAAACATTTCTCCCCTATTTACCAAACTATTTCATCCTGCAACTAAATTAATAAAAGTTCCCTTCTCTTTCTTTATTCTCATAAATAACCTGAATTTAAAACTACTCTGATGCTCCGGAGCTATTGAGTTAACTTTCTTATCTTTGCACATTCCTCGAGCTGGACAAAAAGGTGGGGGCACGATCTGTGCTCCTGCGATTCTGATTCTCTTTCTTGCAGACATTTGATTTCATTGTGAGCAAATAATATTCATGTTTTTGTAAGTACTTGCAAGTTCTTGGATGGTGATTTGTTTACACAGGTGATACTTAGCATGGTTTATCTTTCACACAATTCATTAGGGTATCAAATCCATCTGGCAACTCTCCATTAAGGGCACAACAATTTTACTTGCCGGCACCGAAACTTGAGTTTATATCAGGAAATTATTTATAACCACTTATTGCTTGTGGGGAAATGGAAGGAAAAGCTGATACATGCACACCTAATTTCTGACACTTCAGCCAGCCGGTCACGCCATGCTTGACTTTAGCCACAAAAACCTCATAAAATCCAAAGATTTATACTGCCACAGACACACAGGGATTACTGAAAGTTAGAAGGTTCCACTATGAGCCCTTGCGTTCGCATTCTTACGAATAAGAAAACCGGTGCGGCTGCCCATAGGTTCACGCTTCTTTCCATAGTAATTTATTGCAAACAAACTTTTTTCATTGGGGTGGTGTGTTTTTCACTGGGACTTGCATGTGGTTTTTTTTTTCACTTGAACTTGCATGTATATTTTCATTGGAATTGCATGTATATTTTCATTGGCCAACAAACATAGTTATATTGTCTCTTGTTCTCTGTATCCATTCTTTATTATTTTTGTCTGCAGACACACAACCTCTAACGGCAAATTTTGAGAACTTTGGTTTCCCATTATTCTCTTGTTACAGTAATCACATTTAATTGACCTGTACAATTCTCCTGATACAATAATCAGCGCAAGCTGATTGCGTACAACTCTTTTGGCATGTTATTGTTCTGAATAGTATAAATATGCAAATAAGGACCTGTCACAAGATTGTTCCCCAATCATATTTTTTTTCACCATAACTATACCAAATAAAAAACTTGAATTACTTCAGCGGGTTCAACCCAGTCCTGATAAACCTTATACTTTTATAACATGGATACAGATAAGACCTTCTAAACAGATATCCATGAATAAACTCACTTGGTATGTAAATGACAAGACAGAGGAAATATACAATCAGGGACCCATCCTGCTCAGACAACAAAAAATATTTATCACAACCCAGGACGGTCTGAAAACAATCCCTTACGCATACAAACACTCACCTTCATCACCAAAACACCAAAACTTTTAACGGGACTCTCACCTTAGTCTCAATAAAACTTACAACTCTTACACTTTAAAATGGATACAGGAACAGACAAATAAACTTATTTGAAACTGCGAGGTAACCCGTCAACCCAGATTGAGACACCCTCCAAAACACATCTCTCTACACATCACTCAAAACAACTTTTTAAACTCAGGCTTTCCTCAAAAAGGTGCCTTTTACCTTGATTCTTATGAGCGCTTAGGTTTGAGTGACCGAGGAGTGGTTTTTTCAGGTGCTCAGCTTCCGGAATATTTGGGTTCCTATTCGGAGCACCATCTGTGAAAGTTGTGAATAAAAGAGACACAAATCTGAGAATTATTGCAGAATGACAAATAAGTTTATTGCAGTGTACGTGTGCTGTGTGTAGAAGGGAGATTCAAAATTAAAACTCCCCCCAACGACATACTGGCATACAGGCCCTATTTATACCCAAAATACTAAGACCACACCCCCTAAACAGAGTGGTGTGTGCGTCACTACGTAAGCATATAAGATAAACAAAATATGAATATGAACACATTGAGTTAAGAGCATTACTATGAGATTCATATTAAAAATGAAATAACTCCGCAATATTCCTTATACAGGCTGGTGACCTTTACTCTATATACAAGATTTCATGGGAACCTCCCTCGGAATGCGAGACGTGCTTGTTATCTATATTTTATTTTCATAACATTCGCACTTTTCTCCCCTCTTCAAGGTCTTGTGGCTTAGCTGGACAGCTTATTATCACTTGAAACTTTAGGAGCAGAAAAAGAAAAAAATGTCTTTAAACTAACTTCCATACCAACTTTCATACAGACAAATAGACAAGATGGATGACAATATCAAGCACCTAAGACTTAAAATGGCTGCTTAGATCCCAGTGCTGTTATGTCAGACCTCCCCCCTCCTTGCATCATATTCTCACTTTGTCAAGTATATGTTGTCTAAATTTAGAATAGGTTGAACTTGATGGACGTATGTCTTTTTTCAACCTCATCTACTATGTAACTATGTAATATCCAGAGACTGACATAAAGGGCCCCCTGCTTACAGGTACCTCTTTGGACTTTGGGGTCATAGGCTGGCAAGAGGTCTATCCTCCCAGCCCTGTAGATAGGGACTGGGCATGTGAGTTAGCCCTTACAAAGGGATAGGATGTTTGTTTATTTGTGTGCTTCCTTAAAATGTATTGCTTAAAGCTACAGCCTGAATATAACAGGGTTCCAGAAAGGACTTTTGAAGCCCGACTCTAGCAGTTCCGCTGCCATACTATTCTGGTATTGGGAGAGCCACAGCACCATCTTATTGATAAAGTGAAAAGGAAAAAGAAGACAAGCACAATCCTTACTTTAGTAAAAGTGCAATTGATATTTTATGGGCCACAAGCCCCAATTCTCACTTACATATTAAGTACTGGTAGTGCAGCACCAGAGGGTACATAGGGTATGGTGGCAAGCTGTCGCAGCTGTGTATATATAACAGGGGGAAGGTGCATTACATTAGGATCCTGTAGAACACTACTGATGCCAGCAACAGCAGGGATCCCGGCGTCCTCACTTCTCTCTGCACTTCCGTCATAGCGACGTTACAGCGTCTGACATCACGCGTCAAGTGTCGAAAACTGGCAAGTTGCGAACTCTTCCAAAAGAACCTCGTACCTCCTCTGGTAAAAGGTAACAGTGCCACTAAACGAACCCTGAGCGTTTCACTCGGGAAACCAAGATTTGTCAGGGGGTGGAGGGGGGGTGGCTGCCTCAAATGTCCATGTTTGTATACCCTTATCAATAAGTGCTGTATAGCTTGTTTTAACTTAGTATATTACAATTTAAAGTGCTGTATGTCAAATATACATTACAATTCATAGTAAATATATAAATTTATATTTGGAAAAGGCCATATGGGACTAAAATACCAACTGTTTAATTGATTTTGCTTATTAGATTATTATTTGTTAATTAATCAGTATAACACTTTCATTAAAATGCAATACAAAATGTAAAATATATTTGATATACCTTCATAATTGACTCAACAAGAATAACAATACTTATTTATGAATAAGTTATTTATAGAAAGGGAACAATATCTAGATGTTCATTTAATCCATTGGGTACTTTGGTGTGTAGATTATAAATCCACTATTGTTACCTTTGCATTAATACTTTGTTTCTGTCTCCACCTCTTACATGAGGAGCCACTTGCTCTAAACCCATACATTTAAAATTGATTAGATCACAATCATGTTTTAATAAAAAAATGTTTTGGTAAATTATGTAGTATTATGTAGTATTTATGAATTATGTAGTACATTTTCTTGTACATATTTTTTTTAGCATTTTCAATATTATTAACATGTTCTTTAATCCTTATTTGAAGTTATCTTTTGATCTTGCCTATATAGTCTAAATCTGCAGTCACACCATATTTTATAGACAATATAATTGGACTTACAATTAATAAAGGATTCTACTTTATTAATTTTACTTGACGATGAAGAAAATTCCTTATTTGTGGTCCTATATTTGCATATGAGACAATTGTTACATTTAAAATTCCCCAGTGGCTTATTAGTCAACCAACTAATACCACTTGTCAGTTTAGGGACATCTCTTAACAAACATGGACTAAGAATGTTTTTCAGGGACAAAGCTATTCTGAAGCCTATTTTTTTAATTCATAACACTACCCAAGATAGGGTCTTCCTTGATAATACCCCAATGTATACTACGAGCCTTCTTAATTTTGTAGTGCATTGGGTTAAATTTTGTTATGAGTAGGGGATTCATATCCTTATGGTAGACTTATATTTTTCTTCCTTAATAGTGTATTTCTATCTATTTTACTTGTTTTTTTATGTGCTATTTCCACCAACTCGTGATCATAGCCTCTTTTAGAGAATTTGGTTCTCAGATCTTCCACTTGTTGGACAAAGTTATGCTCTTTAGAGTTATTGCGTTTTAATCTTAAAAATTGTCTATATGGTATATTATTAATCCATTTAACATAATGGTTGCTCTCGGGACACAGATTAGTACATGTGTCCGCCTCCTTGAAAAAAGTGTGTGTGCAATTGCTCTTCTTCTTGGAATATTTCTAAATCTAAGAAGTTGATGGATTTTTCACTAATTGAAAAAGTGAATTTTATATTTAGGTCACTTGTATTTAAACAATTAATAAAGTGATTGAGTGAATTAACATCCTATTCCCAAATTAATAAACCATCATCAATATATTGGTGCCACAATTTATATTTGTGCACCGCCTTATTATTGTGCCAAATATTATTGTGCTCCAAAAATATCATAAGTACATTCGCTAAACTCGGTGCAAAAGTGGTTCCAATTGCAGTTCCCCATAGTTGTAAGTAAAATTCATACTCAAACAAAAAATAATTGTGGTTTAAAATGAAATTGATACTATCTAATAAAAACGTGATGTTCTCCTGTGATAATCAAGTAGTGTTCAAAAAGTTAGAGACAGCCATGATGCGAAAAGTATATCTAATTGTTGTGTACAAAGCTGGAACGTCAAGAGTCACCAAAATACAACCGTCAGTCAATGGGAAATTATATATTACTTCTAATACTGCATATGTATCTTGTAGATAAGCTGGAGTATTTGTAACCAAATCCTGTAAATAACAATCAATGTATTCTGAAAGGTGTGATGTGATAGTATCTATACCAGCTATTATGGGTCCCCTCAGTGGATTAATTACACCTTTGTAAATACAACAACAAATCAGATTGGTGATATAGTTCCCACAATCTGATTGGCTCAAGTACCATGTGATGGCAGCCATGTTGCATTTGATGATGTCATGTTAAAGGGAAAGGAAGCACAGCCATTCTGATTGGCTGGCTTCATTTCCTTTACATGACATCAACAAAAATAAAAAGAAAAGGCACATGGTTTTCACTGCCCAATCCGTGCCGTGTGAACCATTTGCTGAAAATGTGACGTCATAAACCTATAAAAGCCTATGTAGCCTCATTTTACGGCAAAAAGTCGAGGAGGAAGGACCTCCTCCAATAGGATTACAAGGGCGTGCCTTCAGATGATGGAAGAAGATGCAGATGAAAAAGAAGATCCCAGAAGACCCCGAAAGACCCCGAAATTGGATTACAAATTACAGATGAAGAAAAAGAAAGAAGAAAAGAACTTTGGATTTTTTTTTACCTGTGGCCTGTTGCTATTTGGTTTTGTGGATTGGTTCGAGAGCTTGCAGTGTCACCAGGAATCGGAGGGTGAAGACATCTAAAGGTAAGGAAAAACATAGAATGTATGTTATTTTTCTTTTACAGGTTTTTCATTTTTTTTAAATTGTGATTGCATTTTTTTTAATGCCATTCATTTCCACTGAATTTATGTATGTCTCTTTATGAATATACATACATACAGGGGACAAGCAATGGTTGTTTTTGCAAATGCTTGCTTTTATGTATTTTAAATGTATTTTGCTTCTTTGTTAAGAAATGTTTGGCCAAATTAATTTTTAGCTTAATGTAAGATGTCATTTTTAGTGGTGTTTAAAATAGTTTCTTTCAGTGGGGGGGAGGGGTTGGTTGCTTTTTAATAGTGGCTTATTTTTGGTAGCTAGATATTGTCTGATGGTGTTTACTTTGAGCTTTCATTTGTTTATTAATGGTTTTGTTTTGGTGTTTTAATTGTTAATTGTGGTACTTATTTTGGATTGGATTAATTGATTAGTGGTAATTTAGCTCTGTCTACTTCTTTATTTGTTTTTAGTTTCTCATTGTTTTGATTGCATTGGATCTTATTTGTGATTGGTTTTTTTTCAGGTTGACCATTGACTGGCATAGTGTTAAATGATGCCCATATGGGCATAATGCCCCCACTGTGCCATTCAATTGTTTTATTGGCATTTGTTATCTATTTAATTGACTATGTGATATGTTTTATTTTGCTATGTGCTGTGTTTTATTTTGCAATTTAATGTGTTTTATTTTGCTATGCAATGTTTTTGATTTGGGCATCTTTTTTTATCCATTCCCCATTTCTTGCTATATTGATCAATGATGCCCATATTATATGAGCATAATGAACCCACTGTACCAATGAATGGGTGAAGGGTGGGGGTAGTTGTCTGGGGAGGGTGGTTAGGCCTCCTGGGTGGGTAGTGGGGGAGGGTGGGTAAACCACTTAATTACTATAGCGGTTACTAACCACTAAGGTGATTAAGGGGTTAGAGGACAATAGATTGTTTTTTTTTTAATGTACTGTATTGTTTGTAGAAACGGAGGACATGGATGGTGATGAAGATGAGGACAGCCTTCATCGTGGCAGCCTGGCAGGGGTGAGTGCAAGATTTATTTACTTTATTTATGCTGCTTAATGTTGTATTTTAAATTGGCAAATGCACTATTATCCATATCTGGATAAAAGTAATTTTGGCCATTATTGTACTGTATGTTAGGGGGCAGGGGGGAGGGGGGTGTATTTATTTAAAAGTATGTTTTGGGGGGTGGGGGAGGTTGGGCACAGAATTGGTACCGCAGCCATGCGGGGACCCCCGGACATCTGCGGGGACTACCCGGGGACCCACAGGGAACACCTGAGGGACATTGCCAGCCTATAGTATAATTCCTGTGCTTAAAAAAAAGATCTTTTATGTATCTTAGGGGGTTTAGGGGTTGTTGGGGTCATAGGGGGTGGGTGTGTTGTGTATTGCAATCTTTATTGGGGACAATTGTCCACAATAAACATGTTATTGTGCCTTAACCCCTTCGTTGCCTTAGCGGATAGCTGCTAAGGTAATGAAGCTGCTTTAATGTATTTATTAATAGTGTGCAGGTGCAGGGGGTCTCCTGAGCTGAACCACTTTGATTTCTGGCTCAGGGACCTCCTGCTTCCCGAGTATCAGGCCCCGGTACGGGGCATCGGAAGCCAGTGTCGCCGCCATTTTTAAAGCGTCCATGTCACGTGACGTGTGACATGTAAATAATGGAGATACCGGCACCCCATATCTGGGCCTGTAACTCAGGAAGCAGGGGTCCCCGAGGCTGAAATCAATGCGGTTCAGCTCTAGAGACCCCCTGCTCCTGCACAATATTAATAAAAATGATATTAAAGCAGCTTCATTACCATAGCGGATAGCTGCTACGGTAATGAATTATTTTTTATTGTGATGTGTGTTTTAATAATAGTGTATATGAGCAAGGGGTCTCCTGAGCTTAACCGCATTGGTTTCAGCCTCGGGGACACCCTATTTCATGAGATACAGGCCACTACAGGATTTAAATCCCCCGGTCACATGACACAGGAGCTTTAAAAGCACAGAGGATACCGGCACCCCATTACGGGGCCTGTATCTCATGAAGTAGGTCGTCCCCGAGGTTGAAACCAATGCGGTTCAGCTCAGGAGAACCCCTGCACATGTACATTATTATTATAATGTATATTTATGCTTCGCAATCGCCTGTAAGAGCCGTGCATGGAGACGCAGAGTCTCCATTCAGTTCTTACATGCTGCTTTTTTTTTCTATCAGCTATCGCGCTGTAGAACTTTAAGCACGATAGAGTGGGGGGGGGGGAAGCTTCTTGCGCGATCAGGCATATTTTTGCCCGCCCGGACCCAAATGCGCTTCACTTGTTAGTGAATCCCGCGTTTTGGCTTCACTTTGTATTGGGCGAGTCAAAAATTCCCAATCGGCTGCAAAATGGCGCTGCTTAGTGCATAGCCCCCTTAGAATGCAATTTCTCCCATCATTACTGCTTATTGGTACTTCCTCCAAAGAGATTGTAATGACATTATCACAATGGAATGAAAACTCCCATTCTGCCATGTTGTTCTATCGCTGGCAGCAGGGAGTGGCATTTCTCCTGCTTGGAAGGCTTTAGGGCATTAGAAGAGGCCTGCATGAATATGGAGGGAGAGACAACTGCATCTAAGACACAGACAAAAATAGAGAGAATAATTTGTTTTAAAAAGCTATAAAGCAGCATGCATTATTACGATAGCCTGACCCTTTTTTGCATGCATTGTGCGTATCTCAATGCAATGTGCCAGCGGAAGCAATAACGGCTGCTACAGCTGTAAGTGCATAGCAGTGTGTACTTTGCATGTGTGAGTACATGCAGGTTTAGTGAAAGGACAATGGGTCCACAGTGTTTTACATGCTGGTGAAATATTTCCTGGTAGGAAGAAGCATGAAGAGACAATCAAACGGAGAATCAGAGTACACAAAGAATATGAATATATCATTTGAGGTGAGGAAGGTCAATGTAATACAATTACTTGAGATGCTTCAGGTGGATGCATCATAGCTACAAGCTACCTAGACCCGTCCTTCACACTACCCAGCGCTCTATTAAGAGAGGATCTGGTATCCTTGAATAAACCTGAAGGGTTAAAGGTGGCCGTGACTTCCGCAGGAAGTGGAGTTTAATTGAAAGCACAGAGCTGGCATTGCTGCTATTGATTTTCCTGCAGTGTAAAGACTCCCCATTTAGTACAATGGCTGAAACAGATTGTTTGTAATTTAAGAGGTCGCTTACAATAACAACAAGGAACTCAGGGCGTTTGAATAATTGATGTATGGGAAAACGAAAGGATTGATTTTTTTTCTCCCCCACCTTTTTTCCTCCTTTCTTTTATAAATGTTGAAAAGCTTGATGTTTTGGAGTATTTACATGACATTGGCTGACTATTTCAGAAGCCTTGAACCTGTAAATGTTCAGTACAAGCTAAAGACCGTGAACTCATACGCTTTTATATCTTGCAGCATCAGAATTCGGCGTTCCAGAAAGGTTTCCTTTGTCTCCTATGCATCTACTGTATACAAGACAAACACAATTACAGTAATAACAAAAAATATAATTTACAGAAAACTTTTACACATCTTCAGTTCCTAAAACTATGTTAAATGTGTTGAATCTGTGTTCTTTAGGGCATAAGGTTTCATGAGTAATGTTGCTTAAGCGCATTTATCCATTATAAATATATCTACAGTATATATGCTAATAATAATGCCAATAATACGTCATAATTATATATCGATGGCTGGTCCAGCTATCTCTCTACCTTATGTCCCTTATGGGCTGAGGCACTAATCTTACCCAGAGAAGCCTCACCATTACCCGCAGGCCAGTACCATCCAGAAGCCAGGGATAACCTTATCAACTGGAGCATACGCTGTAACAACACCAGCAGTGGCTGCTGTAATAAAGACTATCCTCGTTTATACTTCTGGCTCCGCGGCAGTCGGTGTGGAGGGAGGTATTAGGAGTAAGGACTGTCATAGTGGGGAACGCCTTCAGCCTTGCTGAAGCCCCCTATGTTTAGAGGCGCTGTCACCAAGAAGGAAAGAAAATGAGGAATCCCCAAATGTCTGCCTGTCTTCCCCCACTACATCGCGGGTACCTCAGCTCTCCTGTACCTCACAGGTAATCAGCACTACACCTAGTAATAGGCATGACAAGATCTCCCGGTGGGGGGGGGGGCGACATGTGCTACACTTATATATCACAAATGGTGAACACAACATTGAACATACAATAGTATAACAACAAAGATTCAGTTGAGTGCCTGACAATTGTCAAAATGTCTTCAAGAAATTAAAAACCTTGGATTTTTGGACCTCATTATAGAAAGATTTATAAAACATTAACTTTTCAAATAAGTCCCCTTTATCATTCAAAAGATAGTGGAAATATAAGTCGATAAAAAGAAAAGTAATAGTACTTGTGCAGAACTATTCAAAATAGTCGTGAAAATGTTAGCATTTTGTTTCCAGAATTTAGCTTTTTTTGTAACACATTTTTCCAAGCCCTGAAGGGTTAATAATGTTGCCAAATTAGTAAACTTTCAGTTTCTTGAGCCGGTAAACTAAATGTTGCAAAATATATATGGGGTCATGTGACCTGCTACAGTGCCTTCTAAGTCTTTGGCGTTGGTGTCTGCAGAGGCACAAGGGGGCGAGGAGCGATATGGGCACATGCATCAACACATTCCCAGTAAGTGTGTTAATCTTGAATTGTGTAACTTTGTGTGTCTGTCTTTTACAAGAAATAAATTACTTGTCACAAACCTTGTTCCTTGTCCCATGTGCCGTCCCAGCAAGGATAATATAGATGGCAAGTTAAAATAATATACGTTTTATTACATGAAAAAGTAAACATAGACTCACATAATAGATAAAACACTTCAGCTCCTAGCAGCCGTCTGGGTCTGGTCTGATGTGGTGTTCTCCTGCTTCTGCATCCAGTAGCTGGGCCACGATAGGCAGACACGTGACAGCTATGGTGGCTTTTAGTGTATAAACCTCCTGCACACAACCAACCAGGAATAACGCGTTTCGGAAATGATTCCTTCTTCAGATTCCACTGCAACGTATCCCAGCTTCCGCTGGGGCCGTGCCTCCGCTCCACCCCTTGTCCCATTGTTTCTGTCTGCCTACATATACCCTGTTCCTGCTCTCAGTCAGTGCTCAGCATAATTCAATGTAGCCTCGCTGCTTCCTACAGTTGTGCCTTGCCTTGTTCCAGTCTTGTCTTTCATATTTACCTCTTGTGTACCGACCTGGCTTGTAAGTGAACCCCTCTGGATATTGACCTTGCTTACCCTCAACTACGGTGACTTCTCCAACCCCTGATAACGGCTAACTGACCTGGACTATTCTACCATCTATAATCCCAGACCATGGCTAACAGACTTCTACGATTCTACACAAATTGTCTTCATTCTGTATGCGTTTCAACAAGGTTCCAATGAGACATACACGCATGTGCCTAAATGTGATGACACGCATATGTGTTTCAACAAGGTTCCAATGAGACACACACACGCATGCGCCTAAATGTGATGACACACATATGCGTTTCAAGAAGGTTCCAATGAGACATACACACGCATGAGCCTAAATGTGATGACACACATATGCATTTCAAGAAGGTTCCAATGAGACATACACGTATGCGCCTAAATGTGATGACACGCATATGCGTTTCAAGAAGGTTCCAATGAGACATACACGCATGTGCCTAAATGTGATGACACACACATGCGTTTCAACAAGGTTCTAATGATACATACACGCATGCGCATACAATCAAAACAGTATGAAAAGAAGAGCAAGCCTACAGTAACAAGTTGACAGTATTGAATAATAAATAATACATACCATATAGAATAAAATATATCTACTTTTATTTTTGGGGTTTCTTAGCAGAGACATACTGTACACGCATGAGCGGAAAAAATATTTAACATTCGGAAGAAAAAGCGACGTTGTATTTTTGTATTATTATTCCATTTATTATCCTGTACAAATACAACACTTAATTCGTACAAAATAATTCTTTACCATGTACACCATACAGTACGAACTCGTAACGTTAATCTTCAAATTACAATTACACACTTGCAGAACTGTACGGCAATAAAAGACAAGTTGAATTGCTACAGGGTATTAGATTTTTAAGACAACAACTCACGATCCCACTCTCGATCCGTGCTGGGTTTTGCTGCCAGTTCGGGTTCTCCAGGTTGCCTGCCCTTTCTGCTCAATTTGGTCATTTTGGTTACTGGCAGCCTGCTATATAAGGCTGCACTTCCTGGTGGGAGTCTCCGAGGAAGGTTCTAACATTTGCAGTTCCTGTTGTCTATTGTATCATGCTTTACCCTTTTGTCTGTTTGGATTTCCCTGTTGCTGACCCCGGAATGTGACCCTGACCTTTCTGCTTTCTGCTTTCTGCTTGCCCTTACCTTTTGCCTGTTTACTGGACTTTGCACCACTGCCGCCAGTCCTTAACTCCTGCCTGCTTACTGGCTATGAAAACGCTAACAGGACTCTGTTCCTGGGCTCTGGTCGGTTATTCTGCATCCCTATCTCAGCCCTGCGTGTCTGCTTCCTGATTGGAGATGAGCACTGTCACATTTTGCTCGGCCTAACATGGACCCTGCTGAGGTTGCGTAACCCGTATCTCTCCAACGGGGAATGCTTGGAGTTCATGAGACATGCTTCACCCAGCAAAACCAACAGGTGGCACTCATTTCTAGTCGGCTTCAGGACATTTTCACCTGGCTGGATACACTCCAGGTGGGTTCTACCCTTGCACCGCCATTGCTGGCAGCATGTCCAGCGCCAGCTCCATCATCTATAGAAAGATGAGTTCTACAGTAGGATCTAATGACAGACCCGCTCTGCTGAACACTCATTCAGATAGTAATGCTCAAGCGAAATTATTTTTTTTACCCAGTAAATTAAAAGTCAGATAAGTTGTCATTGACGTATGCCTCCACAATGTTAACTGCCCTTGATCTCATGTCCTCCACTGTTCGCTGCTGTAAGGATTCTGCTCGATCCGTGCTTGGTTTTGCTGCCAGTTCGGGTTTTCCAGGTTGCCTGCCCTTTCTCAATTTGGTCATTTTGGTTGCTGGCAGCCTGCTATATAAGGCTGCACTTCCTGGTGGGAGTCTCTGAGCAAAGTTCTAATGTTTGCAGTTCCTGTTGTCTACACTGTCACACTTTACCCTTTTGTCTGTTTGAATTTCCCTGTTGCTTACCCCGGAACGTGACCCTGACCTTTCTGCTTTTTGCCTGCCCTAACCTTTTGCCTGTTTACTGGACTTTGCACCACTGCCACCAGCCTTGACCTGGCAGGCAGAGCCTGTTTACTGGACTTTGCACCACTGTCGCCAGCCCTTACCTTCTGCCTGCTTACCGGCTATGGAAACTCTGGGCTCGGGCCGGTTATTCTTCATCCCTACCTCAGCCCTGCGGGTCTGCTTCCTAATTGGAGATGAACACTGTTACATTTTGCTCATCCTAACATGGAACCTTCTGAGGTAGCGTAACCCGTATCTCTCCAAGGGGAACTGCTTGGAGTTCATGAGACATGCCTCGCCCAGCAAAACCAACAGGTGGCACTAATTTCTAGCCAGCTTAAGGACATTTTCACCTGTCTGGATACACTCCAGGTGGGTTCTTGTAAGGGATCGGGTACAAAAATAACTTCAGATTTAATCAGACGCACCTTCTGGTGGCCAGACATGCTCAAGGATATCGAAGAATTCATCAGGTCCTGCTCCATTTGTGCCTGAAACAAATCTTCCCACAGCAAACCTTTGGGTCTTCTCCATCCCTTGCCCATACCAGATCGTCCATGGACGCACCTTTCAATGGACTTTATTGTCGGGCTTCCTGTGTCTTGTGGAATGAACACTATTCTTGTTATTGTTAATAGGTTTTCAAAACAGTCGCATTTCATACCCCTCAAGGGCCTCCCCAATTCTACCACCTTGGCAGACTTCTTGATTAAGGAGATTTTTCGTATCCATGGAGTTCTACTTTTAGGAGAGCTTTAATATTCCTATACATATCCTCTATGTCCTTTTTGGTAGAATTTTGGCTGACAAGGCCTGTATCAGAATTGGAGTCAGACTGTTCACTTGGGGGTGAGTCATCCACCCATGGAGCACAGGCTCCCTTTTTCTTAAAGAACTCCACCATCTCGGGCTATGGGATCTTTTTTTAAAGTTTCGGTCGTATCCCTGGGCTTTTGAGTTGCTGGAACTCAGTCTTACAGTGCTTTTGTTTAGCAGGGTTACTGGTTATTTGAATTAGCGGTCGCTGGTGGAGCGTTTCTATTACAAGAACAAAAAAGCTGTATGGTGCTCTAACACAGACCCAAAAAGCTGCCAGGCTTCTTATGATGTAATAGCCATAATTTTATATCCTTGAAGTGTCCCACACTATAAATAGACCATCTATGAAATTATATCACCACATCCAATAACATCAATAAACTGGAAGAGTAACACCTCTTGATTGGTGAATACTCACACTTGCTTGTGTCCATCCTTACTCATTGACTAGGATTTCTGTGATGTGTAAAGGAGCAAATAACTCACTATTGTGTAGAATGGTCTTCAGTGGGTCTTTTCCTTCACAGGTGTGTGCTGCCGGTTCTCCAGAGGTTTCAACAGGTTCGGCGAGGGAGAGATGGAGCACTACTAAAAAATACAATTGCTAGAGAGTGGGTCCCCAATTAAAAGGTTTAATGGATCAGAGCATGGTACAAAAAAATGAGCCCTAAGGCCCCCACCAACGCGTTTCGAGCTTCCGCTCTTTCTCAAGGTGCATAATATGCACCTTGAGAAAGAGCGGAAGCTCGAAACGCGTTGGTGGGGGCCTTAGGGCTCATTTTTTTGTACCATGCTCTGATCCATTAAACCTTTTTATTGGGGACCCACTCTCTAGCAATTGTATTTTTTAGTAGTGCTCCATCTCTCCCTCGCCGAACCTGTTGGAGCGTTTCTATTAGGCAGCATTTTGCCTGCTGCCGCGCATGTGCCTCTGCAAATGTTTGTTTTTATTGAATTGTAATGTTTTTTTTATTTTGTGGAAGCCATCACATGGTTCATCCACCAATCGAATTGCTGGATGTACCTTTAGTAACCCAAATGTGACGTCCCAGGTTTTATATAAGGTCTGTCATGTCTCATTTGACCCCAAGAAGCTGTTGGATCAACATCTCCTGGACCTGTTGGAGAAGAAAGAACAAAAGAATTAAGAACTACTTACCGGGGCCTCCTCTTCAAGCAACTGAGAATCATGGACTACAATTCGCATCATGCTCGTAAGGATCGTTGCATCATGGGCAAGAGTTGGTACTGCTGTTGGATGAGCAGGATGATTGTTCATCCGGGCAAAGGTAAGAAACACATTGATTGTATTTTATTTAATTGTGTATTTTTTTTAGGATGCCCTTTGACTGATAATGTGTTTATCTATGTCCCTTTCATGGTATAGATAAGCACATTGAAAATCAATGCATTTTTGGGCAATTTTTTTTTACATTTAAATGTCAAGTATTTTATTTTGGTGGTTCTTTTTTTGAGGCTGCCCATTCATTGCCATTGTGACAATCCATGCCCATATTGTGGGCATGGTTTACCACAGTGACAATCAATGTGTGTATTGGCAAATGTTTTTATTTAATTAAATTTAATGTATTTATTTTTTTATTTATTTTTTAGGTTGCCCATTCATTGCTATTGTGGCTGTGTTCCCATTGTGGGCATAGGCTACCACAGTGACAATCAATGAGTTTCTTGGCTACTGTGTCATGTATGGTACTGCAATGTCAATGTGATTTTGTTGTGTATTTTATTTTGAAAGCAAATGGGTAAATGTGCCATTAGCCATATGTGGCTACAAGAGCTTTTATATGTCTATTGATGGGGGTTAGGAGCTTGGGGTATGGGGGTAGTTTCCCCAAGGAGGGTGTTTAAGCCTCCTGGGTGTGTAGCAGGGGGGGGGGTTAACCCCTTAATTACCATAATGGTTATTAACCGTTAGTGATTAAGGGGTTACTGGCCAGTAGTTAGTTTTTATTTTTATTTTAATCTTGCTGTCCATGGAGGACAAGGAGGCCAAAGATGAGGACAGCCTTCATCTTGACAGGGGTAAGTACAAGTTTAATTTACTATATGCTGGCTGGGTAAGGTTTTATTTTGAATGGTCAAATGCGCTATTATCCAGAACTGGATAATAGGGATTTTGCCCACTACTGTACTGTATGTGTTGGGGTGGGGTTGTTAGGGGTAGAGTGTCTGGGTAGTAGTGGGCCCATTCATTGCCATTGGGGTTATCTTTGCTCCCATTTAGGGCATAGGTAACCACACCGGCAATCAAGGGTGTATTACATAGTATTGGTTGTTGTATTGTATTTTAATGTTTATTGTGGGTAGAGGGGGTGGGTGAAGGTGGTATTTGGCCCATGGTTCGGTGTTTAGACCAACCCGGTTGGTCGTGGGAAGGGTTAATACATTCATTACCTTAGTGGTAATAACCACTATGGTAATTAGGGGTTAGCTCCTCCTGCAACATTTTCGGTAGGCCTAAACACCCACCCTGGGCAAATCCAACCTTCACCCACCACCCTCTACCACCAACAAACTGGGCACTGGTATTTAACCCCTTCATTATCTTAGCGGTTAGCCACTAATGTGTTGAAGCTGCCTCTAAATGTATTTTTATTACATAGGATGGAAGCAGGGGGTCTCCGGAAATTGATAATGATGCGTCTCAGCTGCACGACCCAGCTTCAATCCAATGTTGTAAAATGAATTTTTTTCTTCAGAGTCACATCGCGGATCCCATCTCGCCACGAGATCAGAATGTGTGAGTAGCAATGTGAATCTCAGAGCTACCTGAATAACTAATTTTCTCAAGAAAATGCGAGTTTGAGCATTTTTTGAGCTCCTGCTCGGTTTGTCTGAGCAGGAGTACTATCGATTGGGAAGAAGCCGTTCTTGAGCGAGTTTGGCATGTTATCAGAACTTTCTGAATAGCTACACATGCAAACTCGCTCAAAGTGCCCAAAACTGTTGATAACTCACTAATCGAAGATATTAGAATAAGTGTCTTTGTTTTCAATGGAAATTGATAAATTGCCTTTACTCACTGAGCCACTCCTTCATACTTCCAAGGCACAATGAATCCCAAACATTCCATTTTATAGATCCTGGAGGGGAGGTTCCAGAGTGTAACAGAACTGGGGGCATGCAGCATGATTTCTACAATGTTGCAATTATTATGGGGCCATATTCAAGGATGTGGGGTGATACATCACATGTGATAATCAGTATTAACCCTACAATGTTTAATCCTATAGTGTTTCCATGTACTGGTACTACTACTCTTGAATTATCTTTTTCTTACTTACTGAACAGTATAAAGGTGTAGTTAAAGTACAGAACTTGCAACTGCACAACACTACAGTAAATAACCTCACTTAATAACTATTTTATTCGAAAGCTGGGAGCAACGACTGTAATTTAGCACAGGTTAAACTTGATGGACATATGTCTTTTTTCAACCTTATCTACTATGTAACTATGTAAGTCAAGTAATGCAAGCTGTGTACAACTTTTACCAGCGAAGCAATCAATTTGTAGCACCAGGTTTTGTTTTCTTAAGCCCCAAGCTGCAGATTGATTTGTTTGCTTTCAGCTAAGTCTGTGGCTTAGTGCTCTGAAGTACAATAGAATCGGTTTGGGGGAGGACAGAACAACTGTGGCCTGGGGCGTTCTGAGGGTGGGATCCCATCCTTCCTCCGGCTAAAGTGTGGAGATACTGCTTGGTTGGGAATGGAGGGGGTCCAATGAACGAGGGACATTGGTGTGTGTTTTTCGGCTTACCGTTCCTTTAATAATATGAGTGTTTGACACAGCTTACTATGGTGCTGTTAGTAATACATGTTTCTATGTACATATTAGTGTTTCCAAAAGAAACCATGTAGCACAGGAGTGCCTCCATCTAGCCGTAAGAGTGCCCTATAGTAGTACAGTATTGGAAAAATAAATGATTTGTACATTACGGTTACAACCCTGAACGCTGCGATGTTAAATGCCCTGCACGCTCCTGTAAGTGATTGTTAACCCCTGCCCTGCAATTTAGTTGATTGTTAACCCATGCAATGTAAGTGTGGCTCAGCTAACTTACCATTTAACATGTGCTGCAGTTGAAAAGGGTTATTTACCCTGTAATAAACTGACAACAACACATAGGAAATATTTTTTTTTTTTTTCTGTTTATTGTGGTAGAAATATTAGCATTGTTTTTAAATGTTATATTACTTTTAAAATTTAACTTTTTTATATCACAGACGCTTTTATAAAAATACAAGTGCAGTAATCGACTCTTCATGAAGCCTAGTGTCAAAGTTCTGTACACTTCTGTTAGGAAATAGAAAGGAGATGTTAATTTGGATATATACTGTAAAGGAGTAAACTATATCGCCGGGAGAAATCTCCACTTAGAAACAGCAAAAGTTAGGAGTGAAGTGTATGTACAGTACCTTTTACAATAAATGCACAACTATTTTAAGTTTTTACTATAAAATATCATGAACACTGTATAGCTCACAAACCGGTTTCCTTTAAAGGGAATCACAAGCGACTCACGTTTTAATCCTGTCATATTAATAGTCACATACACAGCAGCAAGTATATACTGTAAAGTAATGCTACAAATATGTCTCATCTCATTTCGCAAAATACTAAAGTTTCCCAAAAATCTCAAAAGAAGAGGTGGCCTTTCTGGTATCTGTAGCCTGCTTCATTCCTTTGAATGACAAACAGGGTATTTTAGAGCCACACAGAGGGGAACATAAACAGTACTGTAATGAACAGACACAATCCTCAGTAAAAGACTAAACAATTAAACAGTTTTCCCATGCATGATACCCAAAATGAATCCCAAACATTCCATCATCGCGGCCGTGATATACAGGTTCTACATCCATCAACACTAGTCAGGGAATTTATGACAAATTTCTCTGCCAATAATTAAGTAATAATCCCCGAAGAACAGGGCATTACTGGTCAATAATGCCCTGGCAGGAAGAGTTGAAGGCCCGAGGCGAAGCCGAGGGACTTTAACCCAGCCAGGGCATTATTGGCCAGTAATGCCCTGTTCTTCGGGGATTATTACTATTATAGGCTAAATGTAGGCTTATTTCATAAATAATAGACACTTTTGTATAGTTATATAGATTTTTTTATTAAAATAAAATGGTAAATACATGAATCCACCTCTATATACTCTTACACTGCAGCTATCTATATCCACACACTGCCGCCCCCTCTGTGTACACACACACACACACACACACACACACACACACACACACACACACACACACACACACACACACACACAGCTCAACACACAGCAGCTCAACACACAACACAGCAGATCTACACACACACACAAACTGCTGCTACATACACACACACACACACACACACACACACAACACAGCAACTCTACACACACAGCAACTCTACCCACACAAGCACACCACACACACACACACACTGGAGCTCCACACACACACACACACACACAACACACACAACACAGCAGCTCAACACACAACACAGCAGATCTACACAAACACACAAACTGCTGCTACACACACAGCACCTCCTTACACACAGCCAACTCTACACACACATACATACACACACACTGGAGCTCTACACACACAACACAGCACAGCACAGCACCTCTACACACAACACAACACCTCTACACACACACAAACTGCTGCTACATACACATACAACACAACAGCACACAGCTGCTGCTACACTCAAAAACACTGCTGCTGTTGACACACACACACACAAACACAAACTGCAGACAGACACTCACTTGCTTTGCAGACTCTCTCTCTCCCCCACCAATTCAACTCAATCTTCTCAGTTCACGGAGCAAGGGGGAGGAGTCAACCCGTGGCTGATACTTCTTAACCAATCCCCTGCCCTGTCTCAGAGCTGTTCCTACTTTTAGACCAATCCCCTGCCCTGTCTCAGCTGTTCTGAAAGCTGATTGGCTGGAAATAATCACATTGAAATCAACACTTTGCAAGCAGCTAAATTTCTGGGCATTACTGATTGGATAATGCTCGGAATTTTACCCAATCAGAAGGCAGGAATTTCAATAATGCCCGGAATTTGACTGCTTTAGCCTATAATTGTCTGTATCATACTCTTTGAACAAAGTGCTGATCTTGTCATCGTCACCCTGTTGAAAAATACAGAACAAAAGAATACTTAGAACAAGCCCTGAAAGCTCCAATCTAGCCACACTAAATAAATGAGGATCACATTTGTTTGCAATTAAAACCTGGTTTAATTTTTTTATGTGGAAATGGTCAGAAGTGTGCTGTGCACACTCAAACACATAGTTTAACTTACCATAATGAGTTCTGCATCCTTCATGCCCCCAGTCTCATCTTTTGAAGAGGACCTGCCCAGGACGATAAGGGTGGGGATAGTGCATTGATAATGTGTTTGGTGGGTGATGTCACACTTCTTTGGCTTGCATTCCTTTGCCTTCTTCCCGTCATCTTGCCTGGGCTTTATTTCAGCATCACCTTTTATATTGTCTATATTCTGGTTGGGAGTCAAAGCAACTTGATTCATCATCATCCTCACACACATTGTTCCACATCTCCAGAAAAACATTTTCTCTTAATGTCCAGCTTTTATACCCTAACATGGAAGGCTCTCGAGTACAACGTGACTGCGATCATTTAATGTGACTTTCACTATGTTGTAATTAGTATGGGGAACAGAAAATGATAAAGCTGCACATGGGGCCATATCTGGGGATATGGGCTGATACATGACATGTGATAATTATTGTTAGCCCTGTAATGGTTAATCCTATAGTGTTTGCATGTACTGGTACAGCTACTTTTGATTTATTTTTAATTTGTTAATGTACCTGCACAACACAACGTAACCTCACTTACTAAATATTTGACTTGCAACTACTGTACAACTACCAGGTGTATTGGGACAAAAAAAAGGCAGGAGCAGGCCAGAGAGGTGTTCAATTTGAAGGAGTGTGGCTGTGTAGAATGGTAATGTAATGAAGTTTGCCATTCTTTGTTTTTTCTATGTTTCTTTAATCAATACTAATTAATTTCTAACAGATACTGGAGCTGTCTCCTCTTCCCCACAGAGACACAATAGTAATCTAAGTTAATATTACCAATATATATTATTTAACATAGGTTATAGTGTGTGAATGATGGAGGGTGAGGGGTTAGGTTTAAAGGTGTTTGGAGCATACTGATTAAAAAGTAAGTACTATATATATATATATATATTGATTGGGTGACTTATCTTTTTTATTCAGATGCCCAATACAGTTTTTCATGATTACTGAACCGAGTGCAGTCTTTCATTACCGGACGAGAGAATGGTAATGTTGTTTTTTTATGTATATATATATATATATAACAAAATGTAATGCGTGGTAATAATACACATGCGTTCTCAACTATTCAACGAGCCATGACACGCACACATGCGTTCCACGCATCTATGTGCTATATGGTAATATGTAAACAGATATATTGTAGCAATAACAGCACAGATAGAACAAGTAGCAGTGGCATCCACATCAGCGGGCAAACCAGCAGAAATGGCAGAAGCAGCAGTAGCATCAACATGAGCAAGTCCAGTGATTTAGCTGCAGATGCTGGTGGTAAATATACAAATATGTGAAAATGGTGTAATAATTATATACCAGTGATTGTTGATTGAGTGCAGCACTGAGAACTTAATGTTAAATGCACAAAATAAAAAGTGAAAAGAGAAATTTCCACTCAAGGGAAGAAGTTCTCTTGGAAGCAGACCAAAACTGTAGTAAAACATAACATTTATACAAAAACGTAAGACACACAGTATACTGTATCGCTGTATTAAACAACTAAAATAAAGTACAAAAGGTACCAGCGCAGATAAGCATCAGAATAAGTTGCAGACTGTGGTTGGGCAGGTGTTAACTGTGCAACCAAATGCTGTTTGGCGAAGGAAAAGCTGAATCCTATTGTAAGTCAATATCAGCTCAGGGATGAATATATATCTCCCTGTATCTATGCTAAATCACTGTGGACTCTGAATGCATAGTTCCCACGGCTGATGCAGTGACAGCCTCTCTTCAACAAAGCAGATGTGTGTGTGTGTATATACATAGAGCTTCCTACATGTACCAGTTACTAATGGGTTCTCAAATATAGAGCTTGAAATATCAATCAGGTGTTAAAAGATCATCATGACCTTCTGTGTTACCTCCAATGAATTACAGCTTATACATACATATATCAACACTCCGAATAATTTAAACTACTCTATCCCTGAGCATAAGGCAGATTATTGGCCATATAAGGAGAACTGGGTAACCAGAATAATATAGTTCTCATTTATAGGTAATAGGTTTAGGCTTTTTATGACTTTATTCATTTGTTTCCTGAGCAGACCTTATGCTTCATAAATCTGTGCCCTGGGATAGCCACTATACAACAGCCACAGACTGACAGTCAGAATCCTACTTGCCAGATTGCCACAATGACAGGGTAATCTCCATTACTAGCTCCTGTTACTCATCTATTATATATATATATATATATATATATATATATATATATATATATATATATATATATATATATATATATATATATATATATATATATATATATATATACACACACATGTAGAGGTATCAGTACCGTGTTAGCTGAGCTTCAATAATCAAAAATAATAATCATCTATTTATTTTTGATTTTATATATATATATATATATATAATACTGAGTTAAGTTATGGTGAGTAAAAAAAGTGACAAAAACCCTCCACAGGAAAGCAAATATGCAAATATAACTGTATGCTCATCTGCATGTCTTAGGCAGGTCTGCAACCCCGCCTATATATATACAGAAAAAGAAAGCAGCGCCTCTGGATAAATGTGAAAACAATAATAAGGTAATAATAAGGTAAATATCCGTGCTAAGAATAAATGATAATATTATATCTACACAGTGTTAACTAATAATAATAGTGATTTCCTTAATAATTACTATAGCACAAATTAGTATTAAACCTGTAAACCATATGGAGAAAATCTACATACTAACTAAATAACAACATATAAAGAAAAAGAAAGGCAAAAAAAAGTGATAAACCAGTCCTCAGAAATAGTTCCAGTAAAAATTGTGGGTGCTGGTGTAGAGGGTCTCCGGCAGCTCTCAATATGGACAAACCACGTCCACAGGGAATCTAAAAGGAAAAAGAGAGGAGAGAGCGCACGCCCATAGCGTAAAAAAGTATATTTAATGAGGGGAAGGGGAGGAGGGGGTAAAAAATGCACTTACAAAAGTACAATAAAAATAAGCATTGCGTGATTATAATCACCACCATCCGGTTAATACTGCATAATCTTGGGGCAATCCCGGTCTCAAGGCATAAAGGATCGACGTCCCAGCAGGTATCCAGGGCAGGTAAATGCTGTATAAGAGTCCAAGAAAGTGGCTCCGTTTTCACAAGCCTCTGTAGCACTCGCGCATGGATCAGTCTGCTCCAGCGCTTAGTGATGACGTAATGTCAATGCGTCCAACGTGATGACGCTCCCTGACGCGTTTCGTCACTCACGGGTAACTTTTTCAAAGGGAAGTGTGGAGAAGGGGAAGGTCCGGTATTTAAATACAAAATCCAATGATGTTAATTGAATGGAACGCCACAAACTCAGCTGATAAAGTGCTTTGTGCTGTCTACAAATATACCACCAATGAATATATATAAAATACACATAATAAGATAAAACCTATAAGAATTGGAGGAGATGGAGTATAAAAGATATACCGCAGATTGTAAATACTATACCTAAGGGGAATATACACATCCTATATATAATCAATAAGAGCTGAACAAACTAACATTAAACACATATAAGGAAAATATTCTAAAAACATATTTAAACATCCATTTACTCGTATAAAACAATATGGGTAAATAATTAACCCTTAATAGCAAACATGTATAGTAGTGCAGTTCCCATAAAGGGCTTGTGCATATAAAAACAGTTACAGATATATCAGAACTAAAAACATAAAATAATATATAAAAAATATATAAAAAAATATACATAGAATAAGTACATATATACACATATAACAATAAACTAAGAAGTCAAAAACCAGATTCTTGACCCTTTATATATGATATGAAATCTAACCTATAATATCTTATCTCAAGCGGATACTTGGGTATAATAGAAATGATAGAGAACATACATGTTGGGAGTCTATATGCCACGAACAAAGCAAGATGTCTGGAGGGACATTAGAGGATTATCACAATACAATAAAGTGATGGTATCACCTGTAATAAAATATATAATGAATTGTGGTGTATTCAGTGATGCTTATAATAAGTGTATATGAATCAGTGTAAAAATACAACTAATATCTAAACTATCAATACCACTAAACAACCATGGATTTCTTATAATATAATTATCATTTATGATAGTGTAAATTTTAAGTAGTGGATTATATATAAGTGATTAAAAGGTGTGCTAAATGGTGTAAGATATATAGTGTGAAATAAATTTAATTTATATATGTTTTAACCCAAAGAACCAATGTATTTAAATGAAAATAAAAATAATAACTCAAACTCCAGAGGGGGGGGGGGGATGTATTGACCCTGCCATTGTCTTCAATACACAGGAAACCGTCAGCATTGATGCGCTCACTTCACTGCTGAGAGAGTCGGACTCATTATCGGGATCACCAGCACCTATTGACAATTTTGAACTGTCCATTCATCCAACCAGGTTTGTGCAGGTAGACTTTGATGAAGATTGTAATATTATACACTCACCTTTCAAACCTAGGTCAGTCTTCTTCCCTTACCAATCCAAGGGGGGATTTGTGGACACGTTCTACAATCTGGTTTTACGTGACTTCGAGTCATTGTGTGCGAAACCAACCAAACTCAATCTCAATTTATCCAGAGGTGAGCTGGACGCATTGAACAAGCTAAAGGCGAATCATGATGTGGTTATCCGACAGGCCGACAAGGGGGGAGGCATAGTCATCCAGGACTTATCGGCGTATCTCCTCGAGGCACGCAGACTCCTGTGTGACTTGGCTTCCTACACTTTGCTAGAGTCCGATCCAGTGGACACCTATCATTTGTTGTTGAAGGAACTCCTTACCACTGCACTGGGTGATGGGATCATTTCCAAATCTGAATTTAAATTTTTATTTTCTTCACATCCACGCACTCCTATTTTTTATCACTTACCCAAGGTGCAGAAGTCCCTGTCCAATCCCTCTGGCAGACCCATAGTTTCAGGCGTGGAGTCGATGACATCGGGCCTATCCCAATATGTTGATTATTTTCTCCATCCCTATGTAGCTAAGCTCAGGTCCCATATTAGGGATACGCTCCATGTCATTGACTCCATTTCTGATATTAGGTGGAAATCAACCTATCTATGGGCGACATGTGATGTCACATCACTTTATACCTGTATTGAGCATGCCAGGGGGTTAGAAGCAATTAAATATTGGTTGGACACGGATTTATTATTTCCGGAAAAGCACAAGCACTTTATTTTACAAAGCATTCACTTTATCCTCACGCATAATTATTTCTTATTTGAAGATAATTTTCACCTGCAAATCTGTGGAACGGCCATGGGCACGAGATTCGCTCCCAGCTATGCCAACCTCTTCATGGGGCACTGGGAGGAGTCCTTTGTGTGGCAGAACACCTTGCTTGGGGCGGGTCTCGTGTACTATGGCCGCTTCATAGATGATATCATTATGATTTGGGATGGGGAAGAGTCGGTCCTATCCGGTATTTTGAGTTCCTTCAACGACAATCTGTTTGGACTTAAATTCCCATTTGAAATCAATAGTTTGTCCACTGTCCTTCTGGATCTGGCCCTCAGTACAGACACAGACCTGAATATTATTACTACCACACACTTTAAGTCTGTGTCTGTCAACAGCTATGTTCATGCGTCCAGTAATCATCACAAGCAATGGCTCGACAATATTCCCCTGGGGCAGTTCCACAGACTACGTAGGAACTGCACAAAGGATATTGATTTCAAAAGCCAGTCTGTATCACTTGGAAACAAGTTTCTTTCCAAAGGATATGATCCTGAATTGATTTCCGACTCTCTCAGCAGGGTGAGCTCCTTTGACAGATTAGCCTTATTAAATAAGTCTAAAAATAAACAAAATAAGGGGATACGCTTAAGTTATGATACCCCAGTGGTAACTACAGATACTGAGGTGTCTACAGTGAGGTTCATAACCACCTACAACCAGTCATTTAAATCTATCAATAAAATCCTTAATGATCATTGGTCCATCCTGAAGTGTGACCCCCATTTAGGACCCGTTCTGCCTGATAGAGCTACTGTAGTATACAGGAAGGCTAGAAGTATTAAGAGTATGCTAGCTCCCACTAGACTCAGGTCTTCCTCGACTCCTACTAATGCCAAGATTCACAAGGGTCCACTGGGTAATCACCCATGTGGCCATAGTCGATGTATTACCTGCAGGCATCTCTTGAATCAGACACACGTCTGTTCTTCAAGTAGAGGTACTACGCATGCCATCAGTAGTTCTATTAATTGTCTCAGCACTCATGTCGTGTACTTAATTCAGTGTGGGTGCAGTTTAAAATATGTTGGACGCACCACTAGGACTCTTGGCACGCGTTTCCTGGAACACAGGAGAAATGTAATTAAAGGTCTTAACAATCATAGTGTTTCTCGACACTTCAAATTATTCCATCAGCAGGATCCTAAGACTATGAAAATAATGGGAATTGAGACAATTTCACCGTGTGCTCTAGGTGGCGACCGGTTCAAGACCCTTTGCAGGCGGGAAACTTTCTGGATCCACCAACTGGGCACTTTAAGCCCGGGTGGACTTAACGAATGCCTGGATGTTAGCACATTTGTTTAATGGTTTCTTGGACGTCTCTTCCTGCTAGACTTCCTCTGCTGTTCTGTCATCCATTGTTTGGATCTCTTCTTCATCCTTTCCCCTTCTTTCCCCTTCCTATTCCCCCCCCCCCCTTCCCCTCATTAAATATACTTTTTTACGCTATGGGCGTGCGCTCTCTCCTCTCTTTTTCCTTATATATATATATATATATATATATATCACAACAAGAGAAAAAAATATTAGCGCCAACCTATCACTATATAATATCTCTATAAAAATAAAAGGTGATTGTAAAAATAAAAGTAAAAATAATACAGATAAGAATAAAAAACCTATGCTAAGCACAGTGGATAGAATAAAAATTGATGTACTAAACTAATAAAATGCATAAAAAAAGAAAATGTCCAGAAAAATATATATAAAAAATATATACAAATCCCAAGATATTCCAATTTCTATCCAAAAGAGTCTCTGCAGCCCGAATGAAGGGAACACCACTTCCTTGAGGATATCTACAAAAACACAGAAAAAACAGGCGCACTCATAGCGTAAAATTGTATAACAATAAATTTATGGAGAATAAGGGATAAAAATACACACTCACAAACAGAGCTGAATAAAATGCATTTTTGAGTACAACTCAGCCCGTTCAGACGCATATATATATATATATATATATATATATATATATATATATATATATATATGTAATGGATTTTCTGGCCTGGCCTGACCCACCCAATCTCACATTGGCCCCTGTGGTCTAACCAGTCCCCATTACAGTGTAGTGTCTGGTGGTGCACCTGTTGGCAACAGGACTCCTGAGTCTCCCGCATGATGTTGTGTGGGGATTGCCAACCCAGACAGGCAGCTGAGGTAGTGTATTTGAGTCCTACCTAGATCCAGTGCAGCGCCTCCACCTCATCAGGATCCCAGCGTCCGCTTGTGGATGGTCCTGGTGAGGAAATCCTCTGTGGTGCACTCCTCTGTGTAATCACTCCACACTTACACATGAGGGTATGATTGAACAAGATCATCTTTATTGAGGTGAGGTGGGCCAGCTGCCCCTCACAGCGGTTGTGCTCAGCCGCTCATGCTCACTGCACTGCCCTTTGAAAGGTATGTCTTCCCAATCTGGTGGATTCCCTATCTCCCCTCAGGGAGATATTCCCTGTGCCAGGTCCCTGGTCACAGTCTAGTAAGCCGCCTCCTCCCAAGTCTGTACTCAAACTTGCTCCTTGCTTAAACATCTACAACCAACTCTGCAACACACTAACTTTTAAACAGTGCTGTGCCTTATATCTCCAGGGGACGGGCACATCTCTGATGTCACTAATGGTGGACTCAGAGTATGTAGCCACTCCCATCCACACATAGGGCACCTCACCAGGGTGTGAGGGCAAACCTCCATGATTACTGCTGGCATTCCCTTAACTTACCAGGCCTTACTGCCAGCAGGAGAGATGACTGTAGTCCATTTTACAGCATGGCTACATTCTCCCCCTGGTGAATCCCACCGTACCGGCTGGGACCTAAATTTGAAGTACCTTTCTCCAGGAAGCACTGTGAAATGACATACATAATTAGTCACAACATTGACAGATTCACAAAACATTGCGTCAAGCAAGCCCCGACCAGCAGCCCCTAACTTACGCAACAGCCATCCTGTTCCCCCTAATAATAGTGACGAGGATCGGGTTTCTTAACTTCCCGACCCCCCATGTCCAGGACTGTCACACTGTAATCACGTGGCAACCCCCTTTCAGGCCGATACACCACCTTATGCATATAGACATTCCTGCCTATACCCCACACCAGCATAAGGTGCGCTATCCTTTCCTCGGCTTTGCTGCCCTTAATGGCACCCCCCTTATTTACCATATACTCTTCTATGGTCTCTCGTAACCACCTGTCCCTATTGTCCTCGATCTCCTGCATGAGGGGTTCCGGAACGTAGGGATATTCCAAGCCATGGGAATACTTGTACTTGGCGGTAATAGCCCTCTCAGCCCGGCTGCACCGTGTCAAATTAGCATTCCCTGCCCTCCCTGGCAACACCCATGACAGGGGCTCGTCTGGGTCCATGGGATCTGTCAATATACTGGGACCCATGGGCTCTAAATTGCCGTGGCAGATCTGAAACCACCGCTCCTGCATCTCCCTTTTCCGCTTCTCTGCCGTAAATTCTCCCTTAGCCCACCAGTAATCTACTACATCCTCCCTTATTAGTAGAAACCGAGTGCGGTCCATCCATCCCACATAACCCTCGAATAATGGGGCCCACCACCGGGTCTCCCTAACCTTCTCGGGCTCTGATTCTAGGGATTCTCCCTCCTCTGTGTCCCCCCAGGAAGACACCCGTGATGTCCCAGTAGATCGGGACTTAGGCCACCCCACACGCTTTGGCCTATCCTCTAACTTCACAATAGGCACGCTAGGGCTCCAACTAGACATGGATGCCTCCCCTGAATAGCCTCCACCCACCGACCCATCATCGGACGTAAAGCTCGCCAGTCTCTCCCCAGTCCGTTCCTCATAGGTTCCCTGGGACACTCCCAACATTCCCAAACTGGATGAGGACCCACGGGAAAAGGTGACTGGGACAGGGGCTTTATCTAGGGCATGGGGTTGGGCATATGGACGGGCAATGGGTATCCGCGGGGTTCCGATCCGCTCTCTACCCCTAGAGTGTCCAGGATCACAGCTAGGACTCTCCGCTGGCTGAGCCTCACCCTTCTCGACTCTCCTCACAGCCTGCCAGCTCTTTGTGGACACAGGTGATCGGGAAGCACTGCCCGATCGACGAGGCATCATTGTCATCTCTCCGGTCATTCCGCTACCTCCGCCGGAAGTGATGTCATCACCGGAACCGGAAACTCCGCCATCTTGAGATGGATCCCCATGCGGGATCTCTTCTTCCAGGACGACGTCCGGAAGTTCTGCTGCCTTCTCTTGCACCGCCTGGGCCTGACACCGCCATTCCTCCATGGATGCCGTCACCGGAGCCTGGTGAGAACAAGGCTGCTCTTACCGCTCCGAAGGGTGGGTGTGGATCGCCCGTCACCACTGGACCCGCCGGTCCCAGGAATGGAAGGACTTCGTCTCTCGGCCTTCCGCTCCACTGGCGACACCTGACTCTTCTCACCGATACTCCCGGTAAGTGGTAATTTCCTCCCGTTTTCACCACAGGATACTGCCAAGGGCCGGATCACTGCACCGGACGACACCCTGGGTTCCTCATCGGAGGAATCCGCTTCTACTCTGCTCGGGGTCACCGTTCGCGGCGACTGCCTTTTAGTTTCTCTGTCGATATGCTGACCGACCGCTCCTTTCTCCTCAGGCTCGGCCTTAGCAACCGGCCCCGATCCCCATTCTCCGGGATCCGCACCTTCTTTCCACAGTGCACCGGGGGACCCGGCGGACAGCCTAGCCGTATCCCCCGCGGGTTCGACAGTCTGGATGGGCACAAATGTAGGCATAGGCCACAAGTACTGTGTACCACATTGCAGACAGCACGCCGCCGTGCCCACGGTACCGCCGGGTAGCCTGCATTGTAGGCAGAGGCACACCACAGTCTCGGTGCCCGCCACCCGAATCACCAGTAAGCCTCCTGGTGCTGAATATGGTTGAGTGGAGACCATCGTATTGACTCCTGACTGACAGGCCATTGTCTCAGTAGGAGATACTTGCAGCAGCGGTCTGTTCTGTAAACTGATTCCGCGTGACTGACAAGCAGGGGTTGAGTTGCCAGCCCCTCCCTTGACTAGCTCCACCCTCATCTGACAAAGCTGGAAACCACCCCCACTAGTAGCAATTATAGGCGGGTCCCACAGCTTAATAGGATGTCCTGTAATTGAGGCCGCACCTTTCACAGTCCTGGAGGGCGCGGCCACAGCTTTCGCGCCATTACCCCCAACAGGGTGGGGTTCTTTCTTTGGCACCAATCCCGGCCAACTGTCTGCAACTTTTGCAATTGCAGAATTCTCTTCAACGAGAGAGTGTGGGGGGGAGAGAGAGTGTGGGGGGGAGAGAGAGAGAGAGTGGGGGGGAGAGAGAGCGTGTGGGGAGAGAGAGAGAGTGTGGGGAGAGAGAGAGAGTGTGTGGGGGGAGAGAGAGAGTGTGGGGGGGGGGAGAGAGAGAGTGTGGGGGGGAGAGAGAGAGTGTGGGGGGGAGAGAGAGTGTGGGGGAGAGAGAGAGTGTGGGGGAGAGTGAGAGAGTGTGGGGGAAAGAGAGAGAGAGAGAGTGAGGGAGAGAGAGAGTGGGGGAGAGAGAGAGAGTGGGGGAGAGAGAGAGTGTGTGGGAGAGAGAGAGAGAGAGGGGGGGAGAGAGAGAGGGGGGGGGAGAGAGAGAGAGAGTGGGGGGAGAGAAAGAGAGAGAGAGAGAGAGAGAGAGAGAGAGAGAGAGTGGGGGGAGAGAGAGAAAGAGAGAGAGAGTGTGTGGGGGAAGAGAGAGAGAGAGTGTGTGGGGGAAGAGAGAGAGAGTGTGTGGGGGAAGAGAGAGAGAGAGAGTGTGTGGGGGAAGAGACAGAGAGTGTGGGGGGGAAGAGAGAGAGAGAGTGTGTGGGGGGGGAGAGAGAGAGAGTGTGGGGGGGAAGAGAGAGAGAGAGTGTGGGGGGGGAAGAGAGAGAGAGAGTGTGGGTGGGAGAGAGAGAGAGTGTGGGGGGAGAGAGAGAGAGTGTGGGGGGAGAGAGAGAGAGTGTGGGGGGAGAGAGAGAGAGAAGAGAGAGAGAGAGAGAGAGAGTGGGGGGAGAGAGAGAGAGAGTGGGGGGAGAGAAAGAGAGAGAGAGAGTGGGGGGAGAGAGAGAAAGAGAGAGAGAGTGTGGGGGGGGGAGAGAGAGAGTGTGTGGGGGAGAAGAGAGAGAGAGCGTGTGGGGGGAAGAAAGAGAGAGCGTGTGGGGGGGAAGAGAGAGTGAGAGTGTGGGGGGGAAGAGAGAGAGAGAGTCTGGGGGGGAAGAGAGAGAGAGAGTGTGGGGGGGAGAGAGAGAGAGTGTGGGGGGAGAGAGAGAGAGAGAGAGTGTGGGTGGGAGAGAGAGTGTGGGGGGGAGAGAGAGAGTGTGGGGGGAGAGAGAGAGAGTGGGGGGAGAGAGAGAGTGTGGGGGGAGAGAGAGAGTGTGGGGGGAGAGAGAGAGAGTGGGGGGGAGAGAGAGAGTGTGGGGGGAGAGAGAGAGTGTGGGGGGGGAAGAGAGAGTGTGGGGGGGGAGAGAGAGAGTGTGGGGGAGAGAGAGAGTGTGGGGGAGAGACACAGAGGGGAGAAACGGTGGGTGACACACACAGAGGGTGGGTGATACACAGAGAGAGAGAGGGTGACTGACTGACCGGGGCGGGGGGGAGACTGACTGGGGGGGGGGGGTGACTAACTGGGGGGGGTGACTGACTGGGGGGGGGAGTGACAGACTGGGGGTGTGGGTGACTGACTGGGGGGGTGACTGACGGGGGGGTGACTGACTGGGGGGGGGGTGACTGACTCGGGGGGTGACTGACTGGGGGGGGTGACTGATTGGGGGGGAGGTGACTGATTTGGGGGGGGAGGTGACTGATTGGGGGGGAGGTGACTGATTGGGGGGGAAGTGACTGATTGGGGGGGAGGTGCCTGATTGGGGGGGAGGTGACTGATTGGGGGGGGTGACTGATTGGGGGGGAGGTTACTGATTGGGGGGGTACCTCTGGTGTCACACACATACACATACTCCCATATGCACATACACATTCTCCCATACGCACATACACATTCTCCCACACACACACACCGATTCACACCCATCCACACACACACACACGGGGGAGGAAAGGCCGCGACCAGTACCACCACCACGCTCCTCCCCCATCCACCCGCGTCCATCTCCCACTCGTGGGGGGGTGAGGGGGGCAGGCAGACATCCCCCCCCCCATACCTCACACGGGCATATTGGAAGCTTTGGGGAGGCAGGGTGGGTGGGAGGCACGTGGCGAGGTATCCCCCAGCGGGCACCCCAGGGGACAGTAAGCCCCGCCGTGGCCACCACTGCCCTGCTCCCCTCGCCGGCTTGTCGTCACAGTGCACGGCCAAGCAGCTTTGCAGACTGCTTCTTCCCCCCAGCCCGCGGCGGCATGAAGCTAGCTGGCGGGGAGGAGGCAGGGTAGGTGGGAGTCACGTGGTGAGGGCCGAGGTCCCCCCCTGCACGCCAACCGGGCTGCAGCAGTGGGGACCTCCCACCCCGGGCAGCGATCGGTGGATCGAGGGGGAAGGGGACAGGAGCAGGGGAAGGGGACAGGAGCAGGGGACAGGAGGAGGGGAAGGGGACAGGAGCAGGGGAAGGGGACAGGAGGAGGGGAAGGGGACAGGAGCAGGGGACAGGAGCAGGGGAAGGGGACAGGAGCAGGGGAAGGGGACAGGAGCAGGGGACAGGAGGAGGGGAAGGGGACAGGAGCAGGGGACAGGAGCTGGGGACAGGAGAGCTAACGCAAAGGCGGAGGCGCAGAGGGCCGCGGTGGGGAGTAGGGAGCCATGTGGGGACCAGGGGGATCGCAGGGAAGGAGCAGAGGGGCCGCAGCATGCAGAGATTGGAGAGTACTTACTCCCCAACAGATGTCCGGGCAGAAAGAATGGCCGCTCGTTGGAGGCGGGCTCATATAGAGCCTGGCCGTGCGCCCACAAAGCCTGGGAGCGTGCGCCAATCAGCTGTCAGGTAGGGGGAGTTTTTTTTGTTTTGTTTTTAGCGCGAGCAGGGAAAATTTCAGCGCGAACGGGGGAAATTTAAAAAAAAAAAACACGTGTGCTGCTTGGGCCAATATTTACTCGCCCGGAGGTTAAATCCACACGCCCTGGGCATGTAAATGTATAGCATTGTCGAACACTGTATATATATATATATATATATATATGGGGAAAGGGGGAAACAACGGCGCAAAACTGCTAACTATACAATAAATTTTGAGCATGAATAGACTGGGGATATGTTTGGATTGCTGGTTACTCTGAAATGAAATGAAGAGAAAACAAAATATAGTGAAGTACGTTTAGTAAAAGTATATGCGCAAAAGTAGATCGCTACTTACAAAGTAGCAGATGTTAACAAGCATATAGGATATAATAATCCTCTCCGTCCTGCTGCCTGGAGTTGCAATGTATCTGTCCTCCACGTGGAACGCCGAAATCCTTCGTGCCGGTTCTCCTCTGGCTGCAGTGTTTCTCCTTGACTTCCTGGTTGTTCCTCCGATCTCGCGAGACTGGCCCGCTGACGTCACTCAGCCGAGATTTCAGCCGTAGTTCGAGTGTACTGTCCAGGAATAATCAGGGGATTCTGCTGGCATGTAGATACTGAATAGGGGAGCTGAAAGTTTGTTTTAGAGCCTCCTCCCTACGCATTTCGTCCTGGAACTAGTACTTCATCTGGGGAATAAGTGTGTCTAACTGGCTGTTGCTTAAATAGCATATTCTAACCCCTTATAGGTTAATTAGACAACCAATGTTCAAGTATATATCAGGTGGACACAATTAGTTCTAATATCCATATACAAATAGTGAAAACCACCGTTGTACATGTAACGGGTATTCCCCCACCCAATCGCAGATTATAGTATGGGTGCGGAGAACATACAGTGTTACCCGGTGGGTGGTGCGTTACCTGTTGGCTCACAGGAGGGCTAAGCTTCCGCCAAGGGAAACCTGGGGCAATTATGATACTATGAGTAACCACTTACTCGGTGCAGCGCCTCCACCTGTGATGGTTCCTAGCAGAGCAGGAATTGTTCCTCGCAGGACATCATACAATAACCATATACACGTATGTGAGATAACCAATTACCTTTTACTTTGGAGCATAAGAAACACATATATCATCACACTGAATATAACAGGTGTCCCTCTCTATGAGGAGACACTAACCACTGCATCTCACACAACACTAACGCTATCTTGCGCCACGGCGGACGCCAACACTTTATGCGCCATGGCGGACGCTAACACTTTATGCGCCACGGCGGACGCTAACACTTTATGCGCCACGGCGGACGCTAACACTTCCACAGAATGATCCCACCCCGTGTCCAGTAACCCAACCCAATGTCTCGCACTCCCAAGTCATATACAAGTGTGTGTGTGACTGCGCAGCCACTATGTCTGGTGATAGGCCTTGTTGGTGCACTTGAGGTTATGGGTTACCTGCCGAGCACTCCAGTGCTCGGACCTGCAATGGACTTCACAAAGGATCAAGGCGAACTCCCGCACGATATCCGGGATCCACCGCAGGATGATCCATCAGAGGCGATCTCGCTCTAATGATAGTCCAGCTCTCTCACAGCAAGACACGCAATGTTCTTTGTACTCTATAACAAATAGCTAATAGGGCAGAGTCCCTAACCTAGGGCCTGTCCCTACAACACTCCACTAGGGTGACTCAGGGATATCTGGGGCCTAGGGGAATTGCTGGCCTAGTGGAGGGAGTCACTGACTCCTGCACCCTACCTCCTTCCCCTAGCTGCTCCGGTCACCAACTGCCAACGTACAGACAACCCGCGAAAAGTATCTATTTGCTCCTGCAGAGAGTCACTGTGCCCTATTGGCTCCCTGGCATCACGTGGGGCGCGCAGAGGCTCATGGGACTCGTAGTCCCTGCCTAGAGCCTTCCCTGGTAGGCTAGGGTTTCGCGGGCTCCTATCTGCGCATGTGCGAGCTGTCTGGAGTTCTCCCGGCGCCTGCTCTAACTGCGCATGCGCGAGCTATCTCTCAATGGTGGCGCCCTGCTCCGCTAGTCGCCGGGACCCTAACGACGCAACCGCGGCCTTAGCGACGGCCCGATCGCGTCCCCGGCAACCGGCCGCGTGCACAAGAGCCCCCGCACCTCCCCACGAGCGGCTCTAACCTCCCTACCGCCGCGGTAAGTGTCCCGAGGGGGGGGGGGTCCAGTAACGGCTCGGGGGACATGGCTACATCCTCCCCCTAGTAAAATCCCCAACGTCCTCGCTTGGGACACAACCTACTACAACTATGTACAGAAGTTATATAATAAAAATTTGCAACAACCACATACGATCTTAAATATCTCTAGATCAGATTGCACATTTCAGTGAACATCACAATGACAGACTGCACTCTGCCTCGAGACCACTGCTGAGCCTCATAATGGTGCCCCAATTTGATCATAGGTTACCCGGTTTGGAGGGTACCTTACTCTTTGCCTCTGGCGAAGCTGTTCTTCCGCAACTCCCTCTGGGGAATAATAAACACAGTCCTGAGGCTAAGCCTCTTCCCTTGAGGGGAGAAATGTCTCTGAACAGTCTCTTTTAGGCACAAAGCACGGGCTCTGTACATCCAAAGGCTGGCCTGTTGGTGCCACCTTAGTAGGCATTGGCCTACGGGGCCCTTTACCCGTAGCTCCTCCGGGAGATGCCCCATCCGCAGTGTAGTCCCTTTGAGAGGGTCCTTCCATAGGGTCTTCAGGCATTTCAGAGTGGGTCTCGTTATGGACAGTCTCTTGACCCATCTCTGGTACGTCGGACTCACCGTTGAGCGGTGTGGCCAGTATCTCTGCGTCTTCATCTCCCACTTGTGGGATGGGAAGAAGATGATTTCGGTGCCATACCTTTACCCGGCCTTCAGTGTCTTTGATGCGATAGACCGGGAGGCCAGGCATCTGAGACTCTATTTCATACACCTCATCTCTCCATCGGTCAGCTAACTTGTGTTTTCCCGGGACTCCCAGATTTCTAAGCAACACAGCTTCCCCAGGACGAAGTTCCCGATATTTGACCTTATGATCGTATCGTCTTTTATTGCCAGCGTTCAACTTAGCTGTAGCCTTCTCAGCTTGTTGATAGGCCTGCTGTAAAATGTCTTTAAGTCTTTGCACGTATTTGAAATGGGTAGCATTGTGTATCCCATCTGTCGAAACTCTAAGACGTACGTCCACTGGCAGTCTTGCCTCTCGCCCAAACATGAGGAAGTATGGGGAGAATCCCGTTGACTCGTGCAATTGTACGCATGCACCAGGGCCTCCACGTGTCGACTCCATTAAGTTTTCTGAGCACTCTGCAGTGTTCCGAGCATGTCCAGTAAGGTTCGATTAAAGCGCTCGGGCAGTGCATCTCCTTCGGGGTGATACGGGGTCGTTCGTGACTTGGTGATGTTCAGCAGTTTGAGTAGTTCTCTGATCAAGGTGCTCTCAAAGTCCCGCCCTTGGTCGGAGTGAAGGCGGTTGGGGAGACCATAGTGCACGAAGTACTTCTCCCATAATATTTTTGCAACTGTGATGGCTTTCTGATCTTTCGTGGGGAAGGCCTGGGCATATCGGGTGTAGTGGTCCGTGATGACCAGCACGTTGCATATTCCCCGGCTATCAGGCTCAATGCACAGAAAGTCCATACACACAAGATCCATGGGGCCAGAACTTTTTAGATGGCCCATGGGGGCTGCTCGGGTAGGCAGGGTCTTGCACTGTATACACCTAGTACAGCGGCAACAGTGACGCTCAACGGCCTCTCCCATCTTGGGCCAGAAAAAGCGATCTCTGACCAACCAATTGTCTATACCAAGATGTCCATGATCATCATGTAGGGACTTCAACACCAGGTATTGTAAGTTCTTAGGGAGGACTAGTTGTCGCCTATCCGGGTGGTTGTGGTATTGCACCACCCGATAGAGTAAGCAATTGTCTATTTTGAATTTTTCCCATTCCCGCATGAGCAAGGCCACCAAGTCATTGGGCGCACGTTTCAAAAGGGCTGGGTTCTTCTTTTCAACGGCTTGCCTGATGATACTAACAACAGGATCTCGTATTTGGTAGTCTACCAGATCCTTCCACCGTAACACCTTGTCATGCGTGATGTTCATCCCTTTTGGGTCGCAGTAGGCGGCTGGGACAGCCTGCGACCGGCATCCCAATGAATCGGCCACTCTTAATTCTGAAAAGGCCACTTGGTCGTTGACGATGGCGGCCATGCTACACATAGCTCGCACTCCGGGTCCTGGGAGTTCCTCCCATTCCTCATCATCTGGAATAGCACTTAACCCGGGTTGTCTGGATAGAGCGTCAGCCCCTATATTCAAAGGTCATGGCTTATACTTCATGGAGAACCTGTAGTTGCTTAGGGCGGCCAGCCAGCGGTGTACGGCGGCATCCAATGTGGCCGAGGTATTGACGTATGTGAGGCGATTGTTATCCGTCTTTACCTCAAAGGTAACACCGTACAGGTAATCGTGGAGCTTCTCGGTGATAGCCCACTTGAGAGCCAGGAACTCCAACTTTTGGACGGGGTATCTCTGTTCACTCGGCGACAAACTGCGGCTGATGTAGGCTACAGGCCAAAGACCCTCGGGGTGCTTCTGGTGCAGGACGGCACCCAGTCCATTGAGACTGGCATCCACATGCAGAACGTATGGCTGTTCGGGATCAGCATACGCAAGCACCGGCGCTTCGGTCAGACACTTCTTCAATTTCAGGAAGGCCTGCTCACACTCAGACGTCCATTTATCACCAAACGGTTGGCGTGCCGATACAGCCTTCCTTCGGGTCTCTGAGGGGTATATCTTCAACAGATTGTTCAGGGGTTTAGCTCTACTAGAGTACCCTTCCACGAAGCGACGGTAATACCCACAGAATCCCAGGAAGGATCGCAGCTCCGTAACATTCTCGAGATGAGGCCAGTTCACTACTGCTTCTACCTTGGCGGGGTCGGTGGCGATCCCTTGGGCGGACACGATGTGTCCCACGTAGGTCACTGAGGTATGGCAAAACCGGCACTTGTCTAGGGACAATTTCAACCCTTTGTTCCCCAGACGGTCTATCACTTTAAGTAACCGCTCTTCGTGCTCGTCTAGAGTTCTTCCGAAGACAATGATGTCATCCAGGTATACAAGACACTCCCGCGGGCTCATGTCCCTGATAGTCTTCTCCATCAGCCGTTGGAAGGTAGCAGGCGCCCCACATATACCTTGGGGCATACGTGTAAATTGGTAGAATCCCAAGGGGCAGACGAAAGCTGTTTTCTCCTGATCTTCCGCATTCATAGGTACCTGATAGTACCCGGATCGGAGGTCGAGCACGCTGAACCATTGACTTCCATTCAGCGCATTCAGTATCTCTTCAATGCGCGGAAGGTTGTACTGATCCGGTATCGTACGATTGTTCAGAGTTCGATAGTCGACACACAGTCGTACGGACCCACTCCTTTTCCGCACCACCACTATGGGTGACGCGTAGGGTCCCCGAGACTCCGTCACAATCCCAGCGGTTTTCATGTCTTGTATGGCGTTCCTCACATCGTCCACATCCCGCGGGGCGATGCGATGCGACGAGAGCGTTCTCGGAACGGGGTGGCATCACTCAGTCGAATGGTGTGTTGGGCGCTGCGACTGCACCCCACATCCATCTCACTCGTGGAGAACACCTGTCGTCGTTGATTCAACTGGGTTGCCAGCCGTTCCTTCCACTGGGGGGACAGGGTCGACTCACCGAAGTTGAAGTCCAGCTCGACTAACCGCTCATCCACGGCCGCCGCTTTCACCTGAGGCGTGTTTTCTACAGGGCTGACCGGATATATGCAACCCAACTTCTGGTCAGCATCAAATTCCATCGGGAAGGGGGAGAGATTCTGCACATACACTTGGGTTCGCAGAGGGATCTTAGTCATCCACTCCCTCACTTCGGGTAGTACCCTATACCCTCTCCGAACGTCTTCTGCTTCAGGCGTACTCTCCAGAGAGAAAAGCTGATCGCTCCCATCTCGTTCGGGATAACAACACCAGACGGCCATTCTTTGCACTCCCCCTGGTAATATGGTCGTCAGCCCGCATTGACGATTGTAGAGATCCCCGTGTCGCTCCAGGGCATATACCCGTTTGCACTCCTCTCGTAGGACCGGATCTAGGAGGTAGGTGGCTAGCGTCAGCTCGTTAGTCTCTTTCAGGTACGCTTGGATCACTGCTTGTACTATATCAGAGTTGGTGCCCAAGATGATCGGGTACTTGCATGGGTCTTGGGGCTCCGGGCATACCAGGGCCGCTACATGCATGGGGTGTCTCTTGCCGGTGTTCAGCTGGAGTATTTCCATTTGAACCCTTACAATCCCATCAATGGGGTAGTCTTCATTACTTAGCCCCCGTACGGTCACATGATCGGCCGCTCTAAGGGGGCAGTGTCAGAGGTGCTGTTCATAGAACGGGCGGTATATGATGGTCACTTGTGACCCCGTGTCCAGTAGAGCCGACGCATAGATCCCTTCTAGTAACACCCATACAATAGCTGTAGGGCCTACTTGGCTGTAAGCTTCCCAGTTGGAGGCGTCATCCCCGGCGTCGGCCTCCGCAGGGGCATCGGTGGTTCCCGGAGGGGTCTCCACGTCAGACCCGGCGGTTTGTACTCGGCATACCATCGACCGGGCTCGGTTTCTTCGGCCGGGAGTTTTGTCCTCTGTGACGTCCTCCCTTTCTGGGCAATCACGGAAGAAATGGCCCTTCTTACCGCAGGTATAGCAAAGGAGGTCTCTTTGTTCAGAGCGGCCCCTGTACGGAGATGATTTACGGGCGGGTCTAGCTTTGGAGGCTGAGCCCTTAGTTGCGACCTCCTCATCCTGGGTTGGGGTGTTCTTGGCCTTGGCCCCAGCGGCCTTAGCAGGGTCACTGGTGGAAGGCTCCTTAACCTTGGCGGGAGTATGCAACCGGGCGTAGGCTTTATGTTTCTTTATCTCATCCATTAGCTCCTCCCAGGAAGGGGGGTCACTTTGCATCCGGGAACACTTAATCATGATGACGATAGAATGGTCGGGTAGTGCTCCTCTCAGAATTTGGTTCCAGGAATACGCATTCACCTCGGTGGCCTTAATCTGGTCCCTTTTTCGCATCTCCCATAGGACCGCTCTAATTCGCTGAAGGTAATCAGATAGCTCCTCTCCGAGTTTCTGGCGAAGATTTAAGTACCGCGTCATCAATTGTCCTTCGTCCTCAGTTCGTCTGTAAGCCCGCTCAAGAGTCTCTAACATTTGCTGGGCAGTGACATCTGCATGTTGATCTTTAGCCAGCCGTATCGTGGTGGAAGCGGGCGGTCGCAGGCACTCCATTATGCGTTGTCGTTTTGCCGACTCAGGGCACGTCCACTCTTCTACAACATGGGAAGTGTATTCCTTCCACACGTCAAACGCTTCTTCGCCCGCTGGGGTCGGCTTAATTCCTGCAAAGATTTTTAGTTTGCGATACTGCTGTTGGATCGACGCCTTGGCTCTGGTTGCTCCCAGCTCGGCGATAGTCTGAACTAGCATTCGGAATTCCTTTCCCAAGGTAGCAGATGGCTGGGCAATACCTAGCGGTGGACTGCCATCGGCGGGTGCACCCAAATTAGACTCGCAATAACTCTCAGGGGGGGAAGGCGATGTAGGCATAGCAATCTCTTCCAAGTTCGTGCGAGGGCTGAAGGGTTCGGGTTTTATGGGCCGTTCCGGGCACACCACCATACAGCCTATACCGGCCGAGTCCTCGAACCACAAGCTGGACGGACCCTGGCCTTCATTTATATCTTGTCCGATACTCACTAACACGGAGCAATACTCCTTGTCCTCCAAACGTTGATCTAACACAGCTATGGTGGCAGCACCCCGGAGATTAGGGGAAAGAACAGCTATGGTGGCAGCACACCGGGGGAAGGAACAGCACAGATAACATTCCAAGAGACACTGTTTTTAAGTATACCTTTTGCTTCATTCATTGTAACATCGCCGGAAGAAGAGATCAGTGTATCTCGAAAGTTCGCACAAATAAAAACATTTCGTTAGCCACAGAACGGTATCATCTATTTATTTTTTGATTATATATATATATATATATTAGATATTAGATATATACATATACAAATACACATACATGCACACATACACACACACACCTTGACAAATTACAAACAAAGCTACTCGCCCGACCAAAAAAGCTACTCGCCCCCAGCGCTGGCTACCAATGTTTTTTTTTTTTAAATGGAATAAATTCCTAATAAGAAGAACTAATAACAACATTTGAAGAAGAAGAAGCTTTTTAATAGTTAATGACATATTTAATAATTAAGTAGCGTAAAAAAAAGACCAATCATAAGTCTTTTTTTCCCCTTGATATGTTATTGCACTTTTCCCATTTAATCATTAATGTACCCGCTTCTTTGTGGGAAAGTTGTCCTATTACACTTGTATATAAGTGGTGTATCCACTAAGCTCCACCATCCCCGGAGGAAGTGACGCTTAGTCACGAAACGTGTAGGGAAGAGGAGCTAAGTCCTTTGCGTGCCGTTCAGCTGCTGTAGCCGCCTGACGCCGGAGAAGCGACCTGTGCTGCTGACGTCATCTTTTGGCGAGCAGCGGGTGCTTTTTTTTTTTTGTAACTTAAATTTTATTAGTTTATAATTTTATAATATTATACAATACAATACATTACAAAATATATTAGATCATGGTGATTCTCAGTGTATCTGGAAGTATAATGTTACTAATATCAATGGAATAGAACTTTAATCTGTGGTCAGACTGGTGGGCCTAAAGGGGTATCGAGACACGGCTCGCTTTCCGGGGTCCATATTATGGTGTCAAACCCCCCTTCTAATCGGGGGGGACCAGGTGTAAAAGCTCAGTCACCGAATCATTAACCGCCCTGCCGATTAGTCGCTGACACACGACTCATCCAGACGACGTATACATAAACAGGTAGACAACTACATGGGTAGACAAACAAACGTGAAGACCGACAAACAATCAACCATACGGACGGACAAACCGGTAGACAAACATTGATCCAAGAGGAAGAGGGGGGGAGGGGGTGAAGAGGGGGTTGGGATGGATGCTACTGATCGTGAGTGTGTCTCAGAGTTGTTACGCTGCCTCTCTAGGTATGTTACCTGTTTGAGATGTAATCATCTTATGCCGAGCATGGGTGTAGCACACCTCTCCCAAGGAGAACGGACACTAAAATTGAATTAAACATGATACTGACCTCCAGGGCTGATAATTCATTGAGTTGGTCAAAGAGGAAATTTTACGAAAAAGCAAACAGGCCGGATACGATGCTGGCCCGCATGCTGAAAGACAGGCAAATTAAATACAACATCCAAGCTTTACGCTTAAAATCTGGTACCCCTACTTCAAACCCACAGAAAATAGTAGATGAATTCGGCTCCTTCTATGAGACACTCTATAATGGTGAGAAAGTGGCACATAATCCTAGCACGAGCAGTAAGCTAAGAGATTTCCTGGCTAGCTCTAACCTGGTGAGATTGACAGAATCAGACAGAGCCTCCCTAAATGCCGACTTCACACACGAGGAGTTGACACAGGCCATTACGGAACTTAAACCTTCAAAGGCACCGGGGCCGGACGGCTTCTCAGGGTTATACTACAAGAAATTTATCAAATTACTTGCCCCAAGGTTGCTCCAAGTATTCAACGCTATTTTAGCGGGAGCCCCCATCCCCAGGGAGATGTTACAGGCGTCTATATCAATCATCCCGAAACCAGGGAAAGACCCACTAGACTGCAAAAGTTACAGGCCCATATCACTAATCAATACGGATATCAAGCTATATGCAAAGTTATTGGCCAATAGAATATGTCTTATCCTACCCAGACTCATACATCCAGATCATGTCGGATTTATCAAGGGCCGACAAGCCGCAGATAATACCCGTCGATTTATAGATCTGATAGATTTGGCCACTATTGACACTGCTCAAAGTATGTTGTTAAGTCTGGACGCCGAAAAGGCTTTCGATAGGATAGACTGGCCCTATCTAAAGGAGACGCTTGCGGCATTTGGCTTTGGAGATCGGGTGAGTGATGCGATTCTATCGCTGTACTCTATCCCCACCGCCAGGGTTGTACACCAAGGCTACCCCTCTCGGCCCTTCCAAATTAAGAGTGGTACGAGACAGGGTTGCCCATTATCTCCCCTCCTATTCGCCCTCTGTATCGAACCCCTGGCGGCGCAAATCAGAGGAAACCCTGACATCTCAGGGTTAAACGCATACTCCCAAACCCATAAAGCGGCCCTGTACGCAGATGACATCCTCTTGATGATCACGAAACCCCTCACCTCACTACCGAACTTATTTGACCTGCTAAACAGGTTTTCTAAAATTTCCGGCTTCAAAATCAATCAATCCAAATCTGAGGCTCTCAATGTCAATCTCCCCAGCCATATAGAAAAACTATTAAAACTAAACTTTAAATTTCACTGGCAACACAAATCTATAAAATATCTGGGTGTCCACATCACCAGAAACGTCAAAGAAATATACGACGCAAATTACCCCAACCTAATCCGGACCCTAAAATCAGACCTACAAAAGTGGACATCTAAAAGGATCTCCTGGATAGGAAGAATCCATAGTGTTAAAATGAACTTACTCCCCCGTATTTTATATCTCTTCCAAACTCTCTCAGTGCCACTCAGATTGAAGGACCTGCACTCACTTCAATCCGACATCTCCAAGTTTATATGGGGAGGTAAAAAACCAAGAGTCAGCAAAATTAATATGAAAAGGCCGGTCTTGGCTGGGGGTCTAGCGGTACCCTGCCTGTTATCATATTACAAAGCGGCACAGTTGAGCCAAATTGTGCAATGGCAGTCTGACCCGAGATCTAAGAGATGGGTCGAATTAGAGAGCGCAGCCTGTGAACCTTTAGAATTACGTAATCTAATCTGGCTCCCCAAAATGGTGTGAAAAGGCGCCAATGTGCCGCTATCCTCAATGACCAACTCATTGACAATCTGGGAGGCCACAAAATTTAAACATTCCCTCACAACAACACGCTCTATGATGTCACCCCTGTGGAACAATTCCGAGTTCGTGCCGGGCCTATCGGTCGGTAATATCTCAATTTGGAAAAAGAAAGGTTATAATCGGATTAAAGATCTGGAAGGCCATGACAGAAAAGTTAAGACGTTTGATCACATCAGATTAGAAAAAGAGATCCCCCACTCAGAATTCTTTAGATACCTCCAGATCAGGGCGTTCTATAACAAATTTGCCCCGTACCCACAATTGACATCCTTCGAAAAGCTCTGTCTGGCAGAGACCGACACAAAGGGACTTACCTCGCAGCTATACAGCGAAGTGATCAGTTCTAGCAAACAAGCCCATGAGATACCCTCATTTAGATCGCGTTGGGAAACAGACATCGGAGAATGTCTGGAAGACGAGGACTGGAGTGCTATTTTTCTAGCCACAGCAAAGTGCTCCATATGTTCCACCCTCAAGGAAAACGCATATAAGGTCCTGATGCGATGGTACCTTACCCCACTAAAATTATCAAGGTTCGTGCCGGGATCCTCCCCGCTGTGCCCGCGCCAATGTGGAGGATCAGCAGACCTGCTACATATGCTGTGGTCTTGCCCGCGGATCTCCTCATTCTGGGAGACAATTAGACTTTGGATACAGAGACTGTTTGATCTCACTATTCCCCCAGATCCGTGGCTGTTTCTCTTGAACAGACCACTAGCGGGTCTCTCTAAAGCTCATAATAAACTTATTGCTCACTTTGCACTCACAACGCGGTGTGAGATCGCAGCACTATGGAAAAGCTCAGACATACTAACCATCCCAAAAATTCGGAATCGTATTTGGTTTATCTGCCAGATGGAAAAGTTAACGAGTCTGGTTAACGACACTGGCGACAATTATCTAAAAGTCTGGACGCCTTGGTTGGCACAGACAGACATCCCGGGGTTAGAAAGGGCATCAATCTGGCAGCGGGTGCTTTTGATAGCCAGTCGATCTCCGTGCCTATCGGGTTGGAAGCAGGTTGCGGACGGCATTCGTGAGTTGTATCTCTATCTCATACTTATTGTAAGTGTGGGTAGTGTGTTGTTTTCAATTTTATTAAAGTGTAGTTACGTAGTACACCAGGCTGTGTCCTATTTCAATTTTCATTGGTTATCACTGTTATCGGTGTGCCCGTGAGTTCAACAACTATCACAAGGGGAACCATCTCGTCAGACCACGTGGGGTCCGTGGAAACCGGGGTGAAGACGTGGCACATACACAGATTCTCTCCCCTGCACGAGCAAGATATTATCTTGTAAGTAGGGTTTTTTATGTTCTAGATAGGGGTCCTTGCCCTTTAAACTGCGCAATTGGTGTGTCTTTTGTTTTTGTGTATTCCCAGAAACATTTTGGAGGTCTTCCATAAGGACACCCCGACCAATCTGGAACTCTCCTGGTTGCTCCATCTACCTATCCGGACTGTCTCTTATTACAGGACTGTCTTTTGGACTATGGTATCTTGGACACTTTATTCACTAGCGCCGGGGATACTTATTTTGTATGTTCATTTTGTCTAGCAGGTTTGGGACTATCTGTTATATGTAGTTCCCCTTGGCAGCTTATTATTTTTTCTATCACCATAATTATTGTGTTTAGATTCACCACGTATTGTTCACCTATCACACTGTTGGATCTAGCGCTTGTAGAGAGTTTATTTAGTTAGTTGTTTGTTCAGTCGTTAACGGCAGCTCTGACTGCAGCAGAGAGGGGAAAGGAGAGATCAGAGCATCGCTGCCTCACTTGCGGCTAAAATGCACTTGTCCCATGTAAGTGTGCAAGTGGATTTGTTGAACCATGTGTGTTTGTGTGTAACACTTGCACTCACCACAAATAAAGCGAGGCCCCGGTACTGAGGTGGGAGAGTATAGAACACCCCACCCACAGCAGCGGAGGCACTTCTGGAGAGTGGATAGTCAAGGTTTGCCGGGTCAGGGTTGGAGAGAGTAAAATGGTCTTGATACTTGCCGAGATCAGAGGCTGGGGCTGGGAGAGTAGTCGGTAGCCGGGTGCCGTGGTGAAGGGCTTGGAGCAAGTAGGATAGTCATTGTTCGTGTGCCGTGGTCAGGGATGGACAGATACGGAAGGTCAGAGGCAAGCCGAGGCCGATATTCAGAGAAGGGTCCAAAGTCTAGCCGGGTCGGTACACAGGAAATCAAGTCAATACAGCAGGAACAGAGAACAGCAAGGCTACAATGAACTATGCTCAGCCAAAGAAGGAGTGAGAGAGCTCAGCATATATGAGGTTAGGCGGCCAATGAGACAGGGGGGTGGAGCAAAGGAGTGGTTACTGCGGAGACAGGGATAGGCTGTGAGGTGCAGGAGACTGTTGGGAGAGATGGTCACCCTCCGCAGATGCCTCTGCCAAACATCACTGGGCTACATTTTCACTGATGCAACCTGATGCCCTCCGATCTCCGCTGTTAGTCCCGAGGTGGCAAGTGCAGGTTCTCCCATGGACGTCCCTCTGTGGGTTGATGCCACGGCTGTGCTTGGCTCCTCTTTGTGTGCCAGTCGCACACGGGCGACCGGCCTCGCAGCTTGCGATTGTTGCCCCTTATGGGGTCCCCTGGATCGGTCCCGGTCCGGGTATTCTGGCCTGAGATGACCGACCTTATTGCAGGAAAAACACCGCCTCTCGTGTCTAAACTCTGTAGCTTTGGGTGCATTGCCTTCTGCTGCAGGCTTGTGGGTCCACTGAGGGGTGGTTTTGGCTCCCTTGGCCGGCCTGGCCACCTCTTTGGGAGCTGCTTTTTTGTTCATCAAAGCCCTGCTGGTCTCATACTCGTCTGCTATCCTCGCAGCTTCTCCATGGGTTTTAGGTTTCTGGTCAAAAACCCATGCCCTCACGTCTGAGGGAAGCTGCTGCAATAGTTGCTTCTGCACGACTAAGTCCAGTAAGGTATGGAGCTGATTAACCCCATTGCCCTCCACCCAATGAGCAGCATACAGCACCAGGCTGGCTCCATAGTTCACGCAGGACTCCTGGGGGTATCTTGCCCCTGCCTGGAACTTGCCCCTGTAAGCTTCAGGGGTGAGGCGTACTGGGCGAGCAACAAGTTTTTCACATTCCCATAGTCATTGGCATCCATGCGTGGGATACCCTGCAGAGTTTGTTTGGCCCTGCCAGACAACAAGGGACATAATCTCATGACCATGCTTCTTCGTGGGACCTTGTAGGAGTCACACTGGGTCACTGAGAAAAGTCACTGAGAAAAGCGTCTATTTAATCCATGCCATCTACAAACTTGCTGAAGCTGTGGTGGTTCACCTTGGGAATATCCTGTTCGCCATTGACAAGGTGAGAGTGGAGGGCTTTCCCAGCTCTACGGCCAGCATCTGGATACGCTCCGCTGCCCCCTCTCCCCATGCGGTCAGGAGAGCTGTGAGCCCAGGGGTGGCAAGTCCGGCAGCCGCAACGACCCCTTCCCCCACACCTACTGGTGCCAAGCCACCAATATCAGGTGGTCACCTGCTCCCTCCCCATGTCCTTGCAGCCCCGGAGCAGGATTAACCCCCTGCACTCTGGGCTGGTTGGTGTCCGCAGCAACTGCAGCTGAGGGGCCATGCCCCTCTGGTGGAGCCATTCGGGCTTCATGATCCTCCAAGTCCTGATCCAGCTGCCCTTTTGCCCGACCGTCTGTTGGCAGTCCATAGCCTGTACATCTTTCCACGATTCTTTCTCTGTCCCAGTATCAGAACCTTCTTGAGCGGTCACTCTTGTGAAGTGTGTGTAAGTTACCACTTGCCTGGAGAGCTTGCAATCTACGAGTTTCCCCACTATGTTACAGAATCCAGCAGGAGACTATACCATAGGCTCGGTCAGCATCCCGCTGCTGCCACCAGTAAATATAAGCCTGTCACGGTAGATCAGGTCTTATCTACACATTAATACTGGGATTCTGGACTGAGCACACAAGATGAGTAAAATAGTAATTTAATTGTAATTTATTTATTTTCAGACAGACACACAAATCTTCACAATATACACTCAATAAAACACTTACTAGGATGGGGAAACGAAAACAAATGTCTTGGAACGAAACAAAGTCTCTGGGCACCCCTGCACGCATGCAAGTGGTTGCACAAAAGGATCTGTGTAGCAGTTCCTGGCTAGGGCGCAACTTGCCAGCCCTATATCTCAGCCAACAGGAAAAAGATTGTTCAGTCATTACAGGGTTCGTTCGGGAACCCATAGCTTTGGAACCGCTGACGCTGGAACTTGGTTGAATCGGTGTTACCATCAGTGTTACCATCAGGTGAATCGGTGTAACAATCAGGTGAATCTGACTGGAACTGGGCTGCAGGCATGCAGGCATGCAGGCTGCAGGCATTTTTATAGGGTTCAGGGTCCTATACTTAACATATGCATCCAATCCCGCCCATGGGAATATTTTCCCCACCTATTCCCGACTTGCAGTACTTCGCAGAAAGGGCAGGGGCTGCCTCCCGGTTTGCACGGAGCATGTGTCAACTTCACACCTGAGCTCCTTAGCGTACCAGGGTCAGCCCCTTACCTGGCGACACTGAGTCTGGGGTTTGGCCACCAAGTGTGAAGTACCCATACTTTACACCGGTATCTGGCACTCACAAAATCCTAACACCTAGGATTGCTGAGGCTTTTCAACTCCGGACTTCTCATAGACATTGAGACACCCTCTCTGCAGGGTGTCTTTGAAGCACGGAGTTGAGAAATCCCTCAGTTCATTCACCCTTAGCATATTTGCATGCTAAAGGATTTTTTCCGGGCTCACAGAAAAAAGTTTTCCTGTCTTCACATTTAAAATCAACAGTATAACACAGTTTATTAATACAGGACGTTCTGCTTGTGCCACTACTATAAACTTTATATGTGTGTGTATGGTTTCTTTATTCCTCACTGCACTCCAAAAATTAGAGTGCTAGCTTATTTTGATCACGAGTTAGCTTATTTTTTATTTAATTGAACGGGCTATGATGTGGTTTGCGGTTTAACCCAATTCTCACGTCAATTGACTTTCCCTCTTTCAAGTTATGAAGCTAACAAGGTAGCGGATACATTTTGACAGAAACCACTTCAGCTAGACCGCAAACTGGAACTGCATTAGGCATTAGACAGTGAGGCATTTAAAGTGAGATTTTTAAGTGATAAATACAGTTAGACTACAGTTTATATATATATATATACTCACTTTCTTCATGCAAGACCAATAACCAATAACCTCAGCTGATATGACATGTATCTAATTGCATTCTCTTCACAGGTATGTTCCTGATGTTGAAACCCTGTGTAAAAGACTGAATCTGGCCTTGTAGAATTGATATAAGTATGTTCCTGATGTTGAAACCCTGTGTAAAAGACTGAATCTGGCCTTGTAGAACTGATATAAGTATGTTCCTGATGTTGAAACCCTGTGTAAAAGACTGAATCTGGCCTTGTAGAATTGATATAAGTATGTTCCTGATGTTGAAACCCTGTGTAAAAGACTGAATCTGGCCTTGTAGAATTGATATAAGTATGTTCCTGATGTTGAAACCCTGTGTAAAAGACTGAATCTGGCCTTGTAGAATTGATATAAGTATGTTCCTGATGTTGAAACCCTGTGTAAAAGACTGAATCTGGCCTTGTAGAATTGATATAAGTATGTTCCTGATGTTGAAAACCTGTGTAAAAGACTGAATCTGGCCTTGTAGAATTGATATAAGTTAGTATGTTTGAATTTAAAAAGTTTTTTTTCCCCTCTTAACTCTGTGCTGTTAATTGACCAAATGGAACAAGCTGACTGATTGGGGAGGGGGAGGGTCATGTGACTGCTTTATCTGTATAATACCAACACCTTTCCTGCATCTTTGCAGGAACTGCATTAGGCATTAGACAGTGAGGCATTTAAAGTGAGCTTTTTAAGTGATAAATACAGTTAGACTACAGTTTGACTAGAGGTGACTGGGGACTGCTTCTTTCTGCAAACTCTTTAACTCAAGACAACAAACGGTAATCTATTCAGATCACACTATGATCCCATGCTGGCTACCCTGCCTATTTCAACCCCCCTCCCCTTTACAACTTATTTACTGCAGTCTCTCCCTGGTAAAATATTTTATAAATAAAAAAATAAAATAAATAAACCACTTACTCAATTAACCTTGCGGTTGCGAGGTCGAGAGCTTAGAAAGTGATCCCTATACTTTCAACGCAGCCACCCATACATAGCTATGTGTCTTCAATCAGCGCTTGGTTTAGCGCTCACAGCTCCCTCTTGTGTCACAAAACCAAGTGGCACAGATTATATACATTCCTATTACTGCAGCTAGGGAATGAGCTGCAAAATGGGGACAAAAAAAGATGGTGTCGGGGAAAACATATTAGTGTTGTGCACATACAGTTAACCCCTTCAGTCCCAATGTGATTTACGGTTAATCAGCCGGGTATAAGGCCTTTATTAATGGCCTGATTAACCCCTCTATCGCCACACTTCCTCTATTAGAACTGTATGTGATACGCATGGCCCATGGTTTGTCGCATTCACACAATACTAATTCATACTAATACCCATCACGAATTACTGGTTTTCTCCAAATATTGGCCCTAAGGTGGAAGAGTACTGTTCTAAATGTCATATCTGCCAACTTCACAACATTGGCCAACACACTAAGGTTGGGTCAGGTAAAATTCCGTGTCCAAGAGGCCCATTTCTCAAATTGCAAATTATCAATACGTTCTTGTAATAATTTGTATGTTTTCAGGTTGGGTTGAAGCATACTCTTGTCAGCACACAGATGCTCACTAAGTTTAGAATTAATGATGCATGACCATGCTCTCACTGATGATTTGATCAGTGTATATTGTATGAAATTAATGAACTTGCTTAAGTCTCTCCATCCTCAGGTACAGGCTACACAGTCTATCAAGGAGGATACCAAGCAGCACCATCTAAAAGAAGGAGACTGAGTAATAGTCAAGCATTTCCAACGTAAGAACACTCTTCAACTCAGATGAAAAGGCCCATTTCAAGTACTACTCACCACCAATACAGCAATTAAAGTGGCAGAGGTCTCTTTCTGGATCCACGTGGAGCACATAATAGAATCTCCTGGTTGAATGATATCCTGGTGGGAGGATGTTTTATCAGTCAAACACATGGTTATATTCCACTAACAGCACGTGTTTTACTCTATAACAAAGGAATTGCCCACAGGTAAACTCAGAAACAGGAGAGATACACCCAATACACAAGGGTTAAAAAGTAGTCTATGGAAAGAGCAAGTTTATTGTTGAACGAGCTTATTCCTAAATGTAGGAGTTGGGTTACTATATGACAGGTTTAATGCACTTACAGATGTACTAGATGTCCTCAATCATACAACCACAGCCATTAACTCACTTAACCAAGAACAGGTTCAGATCAGACTAATGGCCCTACAGAGTAGAATGGCTCTAGACTATATTTTAGCCTCAAAGGAAGGTGTATGTATGTGCCCTAGTTAAAGGGTAATGTTGTGTATTTATCCAAGATTCAGGGTCTGCTGGGCCTTGATGGTTGGATTGGTTCACTGGGAGTGAAGCTAGTGAATGCTTTTGTATGTTTGTCAGTCCTACTCATTACTCTCTATGTATGTGTTATGTGCAGCAAACGTTGATCCAGAAGTGCGTTGCACCCACCACCAATGCTATGCCTCTTTTCGGTGATGAAGGTGTCAGCAGTCCCCTAGAAGAAGAGAAGAAATCAACTGTGCTGATATAATGGCCGGAAAGGAATCAAGTTGTGATGAAATGGTTAACCGTTGCTTAAATAGACTGTCTCTTAAGAATAAGAGGGGACTGAGAAGATTGGATGTAAGGATATGAGGAAGGTGGGGGGTCACCCAGGGGCATGAGTCAACCACAAGGAAAGGATCACAAGTCAGCCATTTTGACGATAGCAGCCATTTTGACTGTTTTGCCATTTTGAGTAAATGCCGTATGAAAGCCCCCACCAATTCTCAGAAATAGCTGACCCTCAGATTATGTGACTTATTGAGACGTAGGCCATTTACCTTATCTGCAGTTGTGCACCAAGGCTGCAAAAAGTTTTCCGTTCAGACATAGGCAGTAATATGTAGAGTAATGCTCAATTGCATAAAATATGACTTTTAGCATTATGTGTATAAAACATATTGAAACTGTACAAAATGTACTGTCATTAATTTTTTTTGTAAGGAACTTTACTTACTAATATATTATACAAATCCCTTAGCTGCCATAACGCGCTAGTCATAGAAAATGAGTGCGATTAAAAATGTTGTTCTTTTAGAGAACAAAAGGAGGGTTAAAAGGGTGTGGCAGAATCTCCATTTTGTCATAACAATTCTGCTTGATATATGTACAGTAAGTAGAAAAACGACCTCCAGCTTCTGCTAGTTGTTTTCAGTGAAAGTAGAATTGTTTTGCTGGATGCATGCCAGTGCTGTGTTTTATCAGAATTGGCATAACCGCAAGTTTTGTTAACAGAAACCAAGGCTAAATGGAAAGTCCCCAGAAAAGCTGTTATTTAGTAATATGCTAATTTTGTTACGCCTCTAATTACGCCTCCAATTAACACCTCATTTCTCTGTATAAATAGTATTGCTTTTCATTAATAAAGCTGAGATGAGGAATCAGAATTATCCTGTGTATCTGTTTCTTCACTTCCCGATTACTCGTACGTCATCAGATCAAGATTCAACAGCCCAGTGCGTGGTTCAGTCTCCCCGGGCAGAGTCGCACTGTTTCCAGTCACGGCCGGCTGACCTGAGGTCCCAAGCCCGTATTGAGTTTAAGAACGTTACAGGTGCCCGGGACAACCTCAGGTCCCCGGCCCGTTTTAAGTTTAGGAACCTTACAAGGTCCTAGAGTTAACAAAAGAGGGAACCCCTGCAACTGTCTAAATGTAAATGTGTCGGTGCTCCCTAGGTAAGTACATATAACCACAGACCGGAGAGAAAGAACCTAGTAAGGGCACTCTAAACACATAGGTGGTATGGTGAACACTTTAAAACATACACTTTATTCAAATAATTTAAAATAATGGGTGATAAAATAAGAATTAAACGTTTAGATCCTTCATATGAACACTGAATGTGGTGTTCTGGATAAATGAATGCTGACTGCAAATATCCTCTATTAATGTATGTTGCAGTTTGGACCAGTGAGGATGGTGAGTCACTGTCCAAATGAACCAAAGCACCCTAAATGTCGCTGCTGTAACAGTATGTGCCAGTATAAACAATCCCTAATACGCAGAATATACAGAACTCTAGCATACATAAGGGTATGTGCCAGTATAAACAATCCCTAATACGCAGAATATACAGCACTCTACCATACATAAGGGTATGTGCCAGTATAAACAATCCCTAATACGCAGAATATACAGCACTCTAGCATACATAAGGGTATGTGCCAGTATAAACAATCCCTAATACGCAGAATATACAGCACTCTAGCATACATAATAACACCTAACACCCTAACACCTGTCACTAGTTTTAAATACCTGGGCTTATGGTTTGACTCCCACTTAACATTCGGGATGCACATTGATACCCTGACAACCAAGACCTATGCCAAACTAGGGGTACTTTACAGGAACAAATCCTCCCTAAGTCTCCTGGTCAGAAAGCGTATTGCACAGCAGATGCTAATGCCAATTATTGACTATGGAGACATAGTATATGGCTCGGCTCCTCAAACCCACCTTAGCAAACTTGACACCCTCTACAATTCAATTTGTCGTTTTGTTCTCCAATGCAACTACAACACACATCACTGCGAAATGCTCAAAGAACTAGATTGGTCATCACTAGAGTCTAGGCGCAAAGTTCACCTTTCCTGTCTCACCCTCAAATACTTTCTGGGCAAGCTACCCAGCTACCTGAACAAGCTCCTCACCCCTACCACATGCAGTACCTATCACCTGAGATCAGACTCCAAAAGACTATTCATGGTCCCAAGACTCAACAAAGTATCCGGACGTTCCTCCTTCTCCTTCCGTGCACCCCAAAACTGGAACAACCTACCAGAGACTCTCATATCCACCACCAGCTTAAGTTCTTTCAAATCTAAGGCTGTCTCACACTTTAATCTGGTCTGTAACTGTTTCATAAGCTCATAATATATATTTTCTTTAACTGTGCATGCAATGTCTTGTATATAAATGTATACCTTGTTCATTTATGTAACTGTATTTGTAACCATGTATTATTTGTTTTACTCTGTGCCCAGGACATACTTGAAAACGAGAGGTAACTCTCAATGTATTACTTCCTGGTAAAATATTTTATAAATAAATAAATAAATAATCCTTATACCACAAAGGGAACTTTCATCCAAGAGACGGGAGTTGCTGGAGGGCAGGCGTGTTAGGAGCAGTGGGAGACACGCTGAGAGATTGATTCCCTACAACGGAGCCGAAGCAGTGTATCCTCATACATCAGAGACTAAAATCTCGCGAGAGCCGGGCCACGTGATGCGGAAGTAGCCGCTCGAGTGAACAGTGCTGGTAACCGGCGTTCTCCGATCGTAGAGTGTGAGAGACTCGCTTTTTACTCTCAACTGCTTGCATTCAACTCACAGAATGTGAGTTTATTACCTACTTTTTATTTTTTTGTTATATTTTATTAAAAAGGTTTTACACTATCCCTGTTCTTCCTTTTATTCCCTACCTATCCCTTCTTGCGAGATCTATCTGCCAGGTACAGTCTGTGGAACAGATACACCGCGATTGCTGCTGGGACTCGATATAAACAAGGAGCACAGACAGAAACAGACAAGTTTCGGAAGCAGAGTTCCTGAATCCCTGAGTGGATTAAAAGCTGTTATTTGCTATACTATGTTCCTCTCTTTTTCTCTTACCCTGCTTTTTTGCGCCTAGGTCATTCTTTCCTATACAATTTCCAGGCGGCAATTGTGGAGCCATGGACCTAATTGGCAGCAATCAGTAGGGTCAGTTGATTTTAAGTTTAGAAAAATTTTAAATGAACAATTAGTTGATTTGGCTAAGTGTGGTTTTTATTGTAACTACATTAACAATTTGTTGGGGGTTGCGCAGATTGTATCTTGTTTTTATATATATATATATATATATATATATATATACACATACACACACACACACACGCACACACACATATATATATATATATATATATATATATATATATATATATATATATAAAATAAACAAAAGAAAAGTGTCCCACTAAAAGCACTCAAGCAACAATAATAATGAAAATATGTTTATTAATGGACATGGAAAACACTAAACAAATATAAATATAATACAATCCCCAGAGGGTCTCAACAGCTGTGAAAATATCAGGGTAATACTAAGATCCTGAGTAAATATAGAAAAATATAGAAAAAACAGGATCTTACTACTCAGGTGAAAAAAGAGAAATAACTTCCTGAAATATATAAAGACTACTACTGTCATTTTATAAGTGCTCAGAATTAGTGTCAGTTGTGAGAGTGAAGCCAGACCCTGTTCCTGTGTATTGGGACTCTATACCACAAAGGGAACTTACATCCAAGAGACGGGAGCTGCCGGAGGAACCTCCAAGGTGTAACACCATCTGAGAGGCGTGACATCAGTCCGGAGTATACCCAGTGGAGCAGAGGCGCCGTGGCGGCAACACATGACGGGTCGGAGAATGAGTATTACTCATACAATGATTTTTATTTTTGGAATCTTGTGAGTTTTGAATAGTGATGTCCATGTTTTATTACATTTTAGTTACGTTAATACACGAAGATCGGGCGCTTTTTCTTCATTTTTTTCTGTTTTATATATATATATATATATATATATATATATATATATATATATATATATATATATGAAGACACAAAAAAGACTGACAAGATCCCTATAATTAGCACTCACAATAAACCTAAAATAACTAAATCAAAATAAGAAACAAAAAACCCGGAACCAGAGTCAGCAAAGAAGATACGGCAAAGATTTTAATAAGAAACAGTGAAACACACTAACATAAAAACATACATAAACTAATGGTAACCAAACAAAAAATAACAAGCAAGAGGTTTATTAGGTTTTAGGTTTATTGTGAGTGCAAATTATAGGGATCTTGTCAGTCTTTTTTGTGTGTCTTCATATTTTTTTTTATCTCTAAGCACCCCCGGGTTTTTTCTCCCCTTATTATATTATTTTTGGATTAGGTTGTGATAACCTTAAACTTCAGTATTATATTTATTTGTGGGTCCTGGGTTAGCCTTTTTTTTATTGATATAGTGTTAGCGAATTTTCCCTCTTGTGTGTAATATATATATATATATATATATATATATATATATATATATATATATATATATATATATATATATATATATATATATATATACAACATTACCATTCTCTCGTCCGGTAAAGAAAGACTACACTTGGTTCAGTAATCATGAAAATCTGTATTGGGCATCTGAATAAAAAAGATAAATCACCCAATCCAATTTTTGAGTCCTGGGTTAGCCTTTTTTATTGATATACTGCACCGACACACTTTATTCGAGCAAATACCCGGTATGTACCTGGCAGATACCTGGAATGCGCCGCTCCTCACCTCTGACAAGCCCCGTTGCGTTTGCCTTCCCAGCCTGGGTTCATGCCTGGCTGACGGGCGGCTGATCTGTTAAATGATAATGATTAGGATTTAATAGGCTGCAATGCTTCGCGTGTCTACCAGATGGCATAAATTCATGAATTGTAATGCAGTATATATATATATACTGTGCAGTATTGCAGCCAGCGGGAATAAAATGCTTCAATCCCTGCTTGGAAAATACCTCAATGCACTCGGGCAGAAAACAGTCACAAACCTCAATACACCCGGGTATACCCGAATTCGTGGGACTAGCCGAGCTCGAATAAAGTGTGTCGCCAGTGTAGTGTTAGCGACTTTCCCCTCTTGTGTGTGTTTGATATATATATATAAGGGACAGCACGCAGGTAAGTAAATCATAAATTTTCTATATTTGATAGAAGACACAAAACCGACGTTACGGTCCCCCAGAGGGACCTTTCACAAGGTGGTTCCCCACTGGGGAACCGAAACGTCGTTTTTTGTGTCTTCTATCAAATATAGAAAATGTATGATTTACTTACCTGCATGCTGTCCCTTGATGTCGTGTTGCAACCGGTATCGTATGGTCTATATATATATATATATATATATATATATATATATATATATATATATATATATATATATATATATATTATAATACAGTGCTTAGATTACCTGGAAAGGATTACAAGAACATACATTAAATGCAGGAAAAGTTTCTTAAAATAACTGGATAAAACATAAAATGGAAATCCCTATACAGTACTGTACATCACCCAAGTGTCATAGTTTCTCTCCCAGAGAGGTCACTGATTCAGAAAGATGAGAAATCACCTGTTTGGTCCAAAACACACCTCTGTTGAAATCTGCTTTTCATAGCCTTTGCTAAGACTTAAATACGATTTTTTCCCCATTGAAACAACATAAGCCCACACCTGTTGCATATCAGCTACAAAATTGACAGTTTTATGACTAAGTAAAAAAAACTCCTTCCAAACAATTTTGCCTCAGTATATAACCGGACTTATAACTTCCCTCCTCTAATACAGACACACGTGAGTCACATCAATAGATTCAGGCACTCATGGCAGACGCAAAGAGACTAACTATGACGGTCTTCCCCCTAAATTTGAGCGATAAATGGATATCTGTCCCTTATTACCTCTTACCCATGCAGTGTGTGGTCTTGTTACATGCCACTCACAGACACGATTACAGATTTGTAACTCTTACTATGTACAGTAGAAGAAGTCACATGATATACTCATTTTTTAATAAAGTTCTTGAATGAGAGCACAGCCTGTGTGTCACCTCTCTCTGGAATGTACCAATAATTGTTCACAAACTGTGACTCTGACTGATTAGTATTTGGTTTGTTTTATTACCTTCTAAACCCCCCAAGTGTCACTTTTAGTGGGCAATCCATGAGAGCCCCACCCCCCAAATAAGTCCTATTTGAAGATCTCAAACTCTAGAAAGGTCTTGACCTTTTATAAACCCAATATTTTGTATTTTTAAACCCACATTTTTGCACCATTAACCCCTGAAGTACCAGGTGGGTTAAAATACATAATATCTCATATTATTATCACGACAATAATATAAAGTGGTCAGCATTTTCTTATTATTCATATCTTGAATTGCCAACTTTGCTGGCAACAACATATAGAGTAAAAGCACTTCAAGTGCCTGGTATGGGAGAACCAGGAGATTCTGTTTAACTCTAGCACAGTGCTACAGAGCTTCAGGGTTTATCATAACATTTTCAACAAAGAAGCAATCAGACAACTCTGTGAAATGCTCCCACCCCTCTAAAAAAAACTCCCAGCCTTTCAGCGCACCAGTCTTTGAAATCGACAGATTTTTCAAGTCAACTGATACTCTAAGCTTGAGCTTGCTTTGTTAAAGAAACTCTCTCCTGCATATGCAAGGACACAAGTACAAACTCCCAGATGCACCCTGGAGGTTAAATGTCAGAGATTGTTATGCCAAGAACCTTGGCCGGTTGCCTCTTGCAATCAAATTCTCCTTCCCGGCTCTTTTTTGATGCTGTTATTTGGCCATTAGCAAAAGAACCTCTATCCCTTTTTTGATGAGACATGGAGTTGAATAGACACATTGGAGAGAAATTGTGACAGGCTCATCCCAAAGTCCTTGGCTCCCAGTGCTTTTTGCTGCCCTCACACATATCTACGATGTAATATAATACATCTGATGTGATCTGATAGGAGGAGCAGACACCCAGTGATAAAAGGTTACTCCTCAAGTCTGCATTACATACGATTTTACTGCTGCCTCATTCACGGATTGTAATAAACTTTCAAGTGCTTCCCTGCTTTGACCCTCTAAGGCTCTCTCATAGTAGGATAAATAATGCAGTGGTACAGGGAAGATTAATTGACAGCCTCAAGGGTCAGTAGAAAAGAGAGATGTGAAGAGTGCAAGCCATTTATCTTTCCATGGCCCATTTTCAATTTACAGCAAAGCGCTCTCCCTCTTGAAGATTTAAACTTAATTCAAATAAATGCATTTACAACTTAATATAGTATGCATTTTCTTATAATTATATAAACATCCTGCTGTGTGAAACCTTTGTGGGGGATATGTAAAAGAGATTTGCCATTGATGAGCTGGTGATGTACAGTATAGTACCAGTATAGTATAGTAATTAAGATCAATTATCAGTCTAGCAGGCTGTTTAGAAAGTTTAATTAGGCTCAAATACATTGTGAGGTCTGGAAACCTTGTGTTAAAGATGCATCTATAAAGAGCGTTCATTAAAAGGTATCACAACCTACGAAATAATCTAGTAACAAAGGTTAAGATTCCAAATGTCCCACATTAACATGACAATCCTGTGATGCAATCCTTCAATACCTGAGACATAAAGACTAAGCAAAAGAAGGGAAAGGTCAAAAGGAAAGGGTTGAATAAAGGAAGAAAAAACAAATACGAAGAAAAAAATAGAACTGTTTGCAAACCAAGTCTATGGTAAATAGACCATGATCTGAATATGCATGCTGCCCTTATTCTTACCATAGGGACTTTTCTTTCTCTTTCTCTTCCTGAACTATCATTTTGTCATCAGAACCAAAACTTTTATTGTGATAAGAAATTGCTGGTTTTCCGAATGTCAGGAAAGTATAAGGAACACAGAGTTCTTGTCTTTTGGATGTATGCACCTGGAGAAGAGAAATAACAGAAGCTCAGATACATGATGAAGCCTGCTGTGAAATTCTGCCTGAAACTTGCTTGTTTTTATTAGGGGTTCTTAGAATTTTGTCCGTAATATGTCCATTCATATTGGATGCATAGCTCCAATTACTGAGAAGAAAAGGCTTGGTGTTCATTTGGCATGATCCTTACACATCCATATTTTGAGCATGTGTTCATTACACAATCAGCAAAAAAGGATCCTGCAAGCCACCGCTCTGTTCTTTGTTGGGGAGAATTACCAGTAATGCATTGTTGACATTAAAGCTTCCAGAATGGAAACTTGGGGAACATTCTATAAACTGTCAGAAAACATAAGGAAGTAGCTACAGTTTGATAATTGGCAAGGATATTTGGTCATGGCTAATTTACTAATCATTGTTTTTAAAAAAAGTGTTTAAATAAAAAGCTCACTTACTTTGAATCTGAATGATTGGTGAAAAAGGTGAAATTGAAATACAAATTGCAGATGGGGAATTCTTTTGGGAGACGTTCCCTGATATGCATAAAAAAATGAGATACACCCCTAATCTTATGCATGGCAGGGATACAATTTATTTAAGATATTTCATGTTTCAGTGCTAACTTATTTAGGTTGGCACACTTTGTTTGTGTTTGAGATGGTGCATAAGGTGAGTTTGTTTCAAAGAATAAGAGCTGTGTTTCAGATGACTCCTTCAAAAGGAAGGCAGACTTCCCACAGATTAGCTGAAGCAGCAGTACCACTTCTTCGCCGCATGAGGTAACTGGGCAAGACAGGGGTTCTGTGTATGGGGAACAGAACCTCTGTAACAACTAGGGTAGGAAAGACGTGAGCAAAAACATTTATTCTCAGACAGTCAGCTACACAAACCCTGCTTCTCCCATATATAGTTATATTTATTATGAAGATAAAAACTAGATTTTTGGGAAATTATTCATCCTACAGAAACTGGACAGGAGACCAGAAGTCTTACTACATCTACACATCTGCAGACACAATAAAATTAGAATTATATTATTGTAAGTAGTACTATAGCAGGGATATTAGTATTATTGCCGTAAAATAGGTGTTAAAAATATCATAGCAAATATAATATTTTTAGGCTAGTACATTCTGGTATAAAATGTAAGGAGGCCCTACCAAAAATAGTTACTGAAATTTGAGGGGGTGGGGGGAAGAAGGGGCTTAACTGGTCTTGGAACAAGCAAACACACAGGGAATAGGTTGTGAAATATAAAAAGGCTGAAGCCAGACCTTACTCACACGGACAAGTGTGAGACGATCTTGTCAAGGTTTCTTTAGAGAAATCCACTTCAAGGGGTAGTACCCAGGGTGATATGGGGGCTTCTGATATGAGCAGTTCACTCCCTTTGGTAGACTCCAAACAGGGGCGAAAACGCTCATTGAGTTAAAAGTGATTTTATTAAACAACAGGTAAGTGTAAGAACTTACATGTAAATAATACACTTCCGGCATCCGTCTCCTTAGTGTCAGCTCATGCGGGGGTCTCCCTAGCTGCCGCGTCCGGTCGCAGGGCCTGCAGATGAGCATCTCCTTCAGGAAGTACGGTGGCCTTCAGTGGTCCAAAACAGAGCAGCTATGCCGACACAGGGCTACGCGTTTCACGAGTATCTCTCACTTCATCAGGTCCTGTAGACCCCCGCATGAGCTGACAATAAGGAGACGGATGTCTTTTCTAGGGAGTGGTGCCCAAAATTGTACTCCATATTCAAGGTGTGGTCTTACTAATGCTTTGTAAAGGGGCATAATTATGTTTACTCCCCTTCCATCCATTGCCCGTTTAATGCAAGATAAGATCTTGTTTGCCTTTGCAGCTACTGCATGACTTTGGGCACTATTGCTAAGCCTGCTGTCTACAAGCACTCCTAAATCCTTCTCCATCAAGGTTTCTCCAAATGTATCCCCATTTAATTTATAAGTCGCCTGTTTATTCTTGCTTCCCAAATGCATAACCTTACATTTATCTGTATTAAACCTCATCTGCCATTAACCTGCCAAAGTTTCCAGTCTCTCCAAGTCCTTCTGGAGAGAAATTTCAACCGGCTCTGATTCTACTACCTAACACATTTTAGTATCTTCAGCAAAGCTGGAGACTTTGCTCTCGATGCCAACCTCAAGGTCATTAATAAACAAGTTAAAAAACAGTGGAGTCCAATGTGCTTTATTTTGTACACCAACCTCTTGTGTGGCACCGTATCAAAAGCCTTTGCAAAATCTACAGTAATTAGACCACATCAACTGAATTGCCCTGGTCTAAATTCCTACATACCTCCTCAAAGAGACAAATAAGGTTAGTTTGGCATGACCTACTGTATCCTTCATAAATCCATGCTGACTATTACTAATAATTTTGTTTTCAATTAGGTATTCCTGATTATTATCCCGCATTAAACCTTCAAGTAGTTTCCCCACTATTGAAATCAGGCTTACAGGTCTGTAATTCCCCAGTTGTGATCCAGCTCCCTTTTTAAATATAGGCACCACATCTGCTTTACGCCAAACTTGTGGTACTGAGTCTGTTGAAATGGAGTCCTTGAATATTAAATGTAATGGTTTGGCTATTACTGAACTTAACTCCTTGAGAACTCTTGGATCTATACCATCGGGGCCAGGTGCCTTATATACTTTAATTTTTTCAGGCTCCCTATGAACTTCTTCCTCAGTTAACCAATTTTTCATTAATATGGAGGTTGTGGCTTCCTCCTGTGGCACTACAATTGATATTGATTTTTCCCTGGTAAACACAGAGGCAAAGAATGTTTTTAATACCTCTGCTTTTCCCTTAACTCCAATAATTTGCCTACCCATCTCACACTGAAAGGGTCTTATATTTTCTTTTCTCATTTTTTTTGTTATTAAGGTACTTAAAGAACTATTTATGGTTGATCTTACTTTCTATTGCAATCCTTTTTTCATTATCCATTTTTGCTAATTTGATTGCCCTCTTGCAATTTTTGTTACATTCCTTATAATTCTGATACGATGCCTCCGTCCCTTCTGATTTAAAGAATCTAAACGCCTTCCTCTTCTTGTCCATTTCCTACCCTACCTGTTTATTTAGCCACATTGGTTTTGACTTATTTATTTTATACTTATTATCTGTTGGTATACAGTACACCGATGAGTGTGCTTTTCTAACAATGTTTTAAAGACTGCCCATTTATCTTCTACATTTTTCCCTGCAAAGCATCATCCCAATGTATTACTTTTAAATTAGTCCTCAGTTTATTAAATTTATTTACGGTCTTTGTTGAACCGAAGAAATCTGTTTTTTGATCATTTATTTCAAATGAGACAATGTTATAATCACTGTTACCCAAGTGTTCCAGGACTTGATCATTTGCTATTTCTAATACATTGTTTGATATGACCAAATATAGTACTGCCCCTCTCCTGGTTGGTTCCTCAACAATTTGGGTCATATAATTGTTTTTAAGCACCCCCAAAAACCTGTTTCCTATTGTTATAATGCTTATCTCATTGCCCCAGTCTATGTCTGGATAATTAAAATCACCCATTATGCAAACATGACCTAGGTTTAATGCCTTCTCCATTTGCAAAAGTATTTTAGCTTCCTCAATCTCACAGATATTTGGTGGTTTATAGCATATGCCTATAAACATTTTCTTTATACTTTTACCTCCACTGCTATTTTCTATCCACAAGGTCTCTACATTTTCATCATTCCCTTCATTAACATCTTCCCTTATAATAGGTTTTAGATCCGGTTTAACATATAAGCATACTCCACCCCCTCTTCCATTTGCTCGATCTTTCCGAAAAAGGGAATAACCCTCTAAATGAACTGCCCAGTCATGAGTTTCATCCCACCATGTTTCAGTAATACTTATGATATCATAGCTATTAATTTTTCTCCCCCATAGTATCTGTCAGGCTTCTTGCATTAGCAAGCATGCATTTAAGTTTTTTTTCAGCCTGTACTAGTATCTTTTCTTCTCCTTCCTTCTTGCGCCAACTTGGTTTAGTCTTTAGAAGTTTTCTAGTATTATCTGTATTTACTATGAGTGTCTTACTGCTTGTCAAACTCACACTTGCCCCCATTCTGCCTCCATAACCCCTTGTTTTCTCATCTATTCTATTTAGTTTGTTACCTATTTCATTCCCCTCCGCACTCCATCCTAAAATAAAATCTCCTCCAACCTTTTTAGCATTCTCCCCCGCCTCCCTTTCAGCACAGAAGATCCCTTTTCATTGAGGTACAATCCGTCTCTAGAATAAAGATGGCACCTCTCAGAAAAGGAGTCCCCGTGCTCTAAAAACCTAAAACCCTCATTCCTGCACCACTTTCTTAGCCATGCATTAACCTCCCTTATCTCTGACTGTCTCCCTGCGGCAGCGCATGGCACTGGTAGTATTTCAGAAAATACTACCTTGGAGATCCTTGCCTTAAGCTTTTGGCCTAGATCCCTGAAATCATTTTGTAGGACCCTCCATTTTCTCTAACTTTGTAATTGGTGCCAACATGTACCAAGACCGCCGGGTAAATCCCAGTCCCTCCCAACAATCTGTCTACCTGATCTGCAATGTGCCGAACCAGAGCAACTGGGAGACAACAGACTGTTTGGTTCATCCAGTCACGGCAATAGATTGCCCTATCTACCTTCCTAATAATGGAGTCCTCTACCACCACAATCTTTCTTTGTATCTGAGCATCCTGAGTCCCCACTGTGCTGGAGAATCTATTCCCCTGGCTGCTAGAAGAATCAGTCTCCCCCAGCCTTGCCATTTCTGCCTGGACACTCCTAATATCTTCACTCAACATGGCAAATCTTATCAAAAGCTTAGTGCATAGGCCCCTTAGTCTCTGCAGGGCAGACTTTCCTAGCTTCAAAACGAAGCCGGTTTCTCTGCAATTAGAAACAGAGCAACTTTGAAAACCACGCCCTAGCTTAGTCGACTCAAGCCACAAAATGTCTGGTTCTCTGACTGGGGCTTCTACTTACATACCCTATGCTGAGCTATGTTCACCATGGAGGAAGGAGGAGCGACCAATCAGAGCGTGGGAATTCCTCCCCGCCAACCAATAGAAACAGGGGCTCATCTCTGGGCTGTCGTTGGAGGAGCAGGAGTGCCAAGCCGGCTCGAAAAGCCGGGTGAGTGGGAAATATGATTTAGCCAATGGGAGAAGCGCTTATGAGCTGTATATCCCCCAGCTAACTAATTGCCACCCGCTGGGCAGGCTCCACCAAGTCTGGCAGATGCAAAAGGTGTCCCCACAGGGTGCCCTTTGTTCTCCGGACCTGGCAATTCGGCCTTCCTCGCTCACCAAATGGTCTTCTCACCTCTGGACATGCTCTCCTTTTTGAACTACGGACTCTATACAGACATGCAGGCGTCTGTGCTGAAGCCCTGGCTGACTGTATAGAACCTTATAGTAAATGCCTAAAATATTATAAAGTACACTTTAATAAAGTATACACATTGGGGAACCTTATACTTATAAGGGAAATGGATTTGGGATATTTTGTCTCGAAATTCAGGAGTCTGAGTGACACTGGGTTGCCCTGGTGTAATTCACCCCGCATACCGGCAAATCATGCCTGCTTGCCGGGGAGAATTAAAGGACTACCGGTAACTTTGGCCCCCGAACTCCTGCAAACAAACTAATTGTATTTGTACCCAAATATTCCCCCTAAAACTGACACAAGAAATCTCACAGTTCTAGGGCCAAGGGAACATGAAAACAGAAAAAAGGAGGGGTCACTTTATTTTTAGCATGTATCATCCCTGGTCCCTGGCTTATGGCGCTTATGTAGCTATCAGGGACCCCACGGTTTCAGGGATAACCAGAGGGTTTTACCTTTATTTTGTAGCCTGGTTACCCCCTACCGTCACATTCCTCTTGTAATTGAACTTTTAGAGGACCTGGTAGAGGAGGGTTATGTCCCGGAAAAGTGTTCACTATTGATTAATTGGTTTCAATAGAGAAACATAAAAGACCGGGGAATTATTTGCAAGTCCAGGAGTTGGATACAAAACCACCAGACTGGTCTGACTTACAATGATGAAGGGGCCAAAAAATTGTTGGCCAAGTTTGTCGAATGGGTGATTGTTTCTAAGATGCTCGTAGACAACCAAACTTTTTCCCCAATGTGGTAAAATGGGCCTCCTTAGTGTTGGATGTTGTACTCTTTCTAAATCTCCTGGGTTTTAGACAAGATCTCCACCGGTTTAGTGAGATGTTTCAAAAAGTCTTCTATTCTTTCTTCTGTAGCAGGAACAGAACAATGTTATGACTGGGGAAGAAATCCATAATTTCCAGAGAAGGGGATATTTTGAATGGTCCTATGTATGGCGTTGTTGTAGACAAATTGTTCTGTTTAAAGCAGAGATACCGAGTCGTTTTAGTTTTAACACATAAAACAGCAGCAATATTGTTCCAAGGTCTGATTGGTGCACTTTGTTTACCATTGGACTAGGGATGATACACAGATCACAGCTGAATCTTAATTCCGAACTGGTGCAGAAAACTTGCAAGAAACGGGTCGTGAGCTGGGCATCATGATCATAGATCACCTCCTCAGGGAGATCATGCAACCTGAAAACACCTTCCAAGAAGAGATTAGCAGTCTCTTTAGCCGATGAAAGTGCTGGTAGGGTCTGGCATGGACAAGTCTCTATCATATTGCCTTGAGATCACACCTACTTTGCTGTTTCATGTTCCTGACAACACAATGCAATTAACTAGAGTAAAGTATTGTGACCCCGGGCTTGTCTCTGTTTCAAAATTCGAGCTGTATGTAAGTATTCTACAGTTTGTGATTGGTAAAAACACTGGATGAAGTAACCTGGCGGGACCTTCTGCCAGGTACCACCATTCTTACTGGCTGCCTGTAAAATGGCAAATGTATTTCAAGATTGGCTTGTTGACATTCAAAGCACTGCATGACCAGGGTCCCAGCGATCTGAAAGGGTGTATAGTTCTTTACACTCCAATCACTCACTTCGATGTGCAGATGAAGTAATCTTCTTGTCTTGTTTGGGACGGAAGCTTTTTGTCATGCCACTCCCATTCTTTGGAACAGTCTGCCTCATACAGTTCGAGAGGCCCCCTAATTAAGATTTACCGCTAAGGCAATGAAGGGGTTAACTACCAGTGCCCCATATATTGTGGGTAGCGGGGGTGGGTGAAGGTGCTATATGGCCCATGGGGGGTGTTTAGACCTTGTGGGGGCTGTAGGGGTTAACCCCTTCATTACCTTAGCAGTTTATACTCTAAGGTAATGAAGGGGTTAACCCCTCCCACTACCCTTCCTGTAGGCATAAACACCCACCATGGGCCAAATACCACCTTCACCCACGCCCGCTACCTACAGTGCACATTAAAACACAATAGTAGCCAATAAACCCATTAATTGCCATTATTGTTACCTATGCCCTCAATGGGAGCAAAGATAAACCTAATGCAAATGAATGGGCACCTCCTCTAAACCCAACAACCATTGCATTACAGTACAGTAATGGACAAAATTACTATTATCCAGATATGGATAATAACTTATTTGCCCATTTAAAATAAAAAATTATCCAGCCAGCATAAAGTTAATAAAACTTCTACTTACCCCTGCCAGGATGAAGGCCATTCTCATCACCGTCCCCCTCCTCCATGTCCTTCATGGGCATGAACAGTACAATAAAAAATAGAAACTAATGGCCCCTAACCCCTTAATGTAACGGATCAGGGGACACGCGCCTCTCAGCGGGTCCCCGTCACCTCTGGCCCCACGGCGGCTCCCTGCCCCGTTTCCCTGCTCCCTCAACATCCTACCTCTCTCACGCCGAGTCGTTCCTCTGCGGCGCACGCCGCATCTGCATGCACGCGATCGGGGTGAGCGCACGACAGCCTTACAGAAGGCGCGCGCACCTGATCCTCTTAGCTGCCCTACCGTGCTGCTGGTGCCTCCCCCCATCGGCTGCAGGCAATTACCAGGTATCATTCTCCTGTCTCCTTTCCTGCTCACCTGGACCTATCACTGCAAGCTCTCAGCCAAGCCTCCGCTCCACCCCTTGCTACCATTGGTCCTCCTTCCCTTATAACCCCAGTCTGCCTTCTCCGTCGTCGCTCAGCATAGCTTCTCTGTAGCTCCTGTGTGCAGTGACTTTGCAAGCTCTCTGTTTCAGCTCCTTGTTCCTGTTCCTGCCTCTGTTTGGATTCCCTTGGATTGATCTCGGCTCGGCTTGACTACGTGTACCTCTTTACCCCTGGACTCTGCTTTGGACCTCACTACGCTGCTTTCTCGTGCCCCTGACCCTAGGCTCTTTGACATTAACCCTCCGACTTCTGGCACCCCGGACTCAGCAAGTATATCGTTAACCCTTTTCTCACCAGGCCCGGCAACGCATCTTACCACACTCCGGGCACGCCCTCACTACTGTGGGTGCATGTTATACCCTTACCCACCTCAGTACTGGTGACTGGCCAGGTCTGCGGGCATACAGGCGTTACACTTAATCACCTTAGCGATTAGTAACTGCTATAGTACTTAAGTGGTTAACCCCCTTCCATACTACCCACCCGGGCAGCCTAAGCACCATCCCGTTGGCAACTACCTACAACTTCTACCCATTGATTGGTGCAGTAGCATATAATATGGCCGTGATAAGCCACTATGGCAGTCAATAGGCAACCTAATAGAAAAATCAATCATAATGTTGCTGCCAAGGAGGATGAGGAGGACAGTGATGATGATGGCTTTCATCCTGGCAGGGGTAAGTAGAACTTTAATTTACTTTATGCTGGGTTGGTAATGTTTTATTTTTAATGGCAAATGAGCTATTATTCAGATCTGGTTAATAGGAATTTTGACCATTATTGTACTGTATGTGTTGGGGGTGGAAGGGGAGGGGGGTAGTAGGGTTGTTGTATTTTAATGTTTATTGGTGGTACCCAAGGGGTGGGCGCAAGATTGTTCAGGGGGGGGCGCGGTGGGTTGCAAAGGCCCCGCCCTTTTCCCCCAAGGCATTTAAATGAATGCTGGAGGATCGCGTGAGGCCTCTGCAACTTCACTTACCTTCTCTTCGGTGATGCATCGCCATGGCCATGGCATGGCAACGTGATGTCACGTGACGCAGGAGAGGAGGTAAGGAAGGGGGAGAGCGAGCAGGGAGGGAAGCAGGAAGGGGGCGCATGCTGGATCACATGCATGGCTGATTGACAGTCACAACCTGTGATTTTCAGGTGTTTCTTTCTTCATCAGCCAGTGGCGGTATAGGTGTGTGCATTTATAGTATGCCCACATTGTATTTTTCATCATTCCCCTGATGAAGTTCCCACGTTAGGAACGAAACGCGTAGGATTAAACGCTTTGTGCGTTTGCTTGTCTATGCACTGATTCTGATAGCACTGCTCTTAGCATATTGCCTGTAGTGTCCTTATCTATAACGGTGGAGACTTACTGACAGTCCTATTGACTGATTCCTATACAGTTGCCCAATGTCAAGATCACATGATTTGGACATTCTATCGCAGGATTTCATTGCTGGAGTGGTAGTGCCGCAGACAGACGCAGACAGACGCTGCAGACGATGCAGATGGATGCTTCTGAGTTGAGAGGGAGACGTCGATTTGCCTGCTGTTTGTTTGTACGGTGGAAAACATCGACACTGTTCATTGTTGTCAGCTACATTGTAAGTAGCCTTTTGTCTACCTGCACATTAATTGCCTTTTCATACTTCACTATTGTGGCCTCTTTCATTTTTTACAGGATCAAAAGAAGTGGGGACTCTGTTACCATCCGGGATACCTTCCTGTTGATAAAGTGTTGCTATACATTGATTTTGTTCCTATTTGCGCCCTTTATTCATTTTGTTTGGTTATATTTATTTGTCTTGGTGTGAGACTAGGAATTCTGTGGTACTTTTGTGCTTTGTGTTTTAATACACTTACTGAACTTATCTGTCTGAGTGCTGTCTCCTTTTTGCCAGTTTCTGGTAATGTATGCTTTTGTTATCTTTATGAGATATGCACCAGCCCATTCAGGATACTATATTGGAGTGCCTGTGAAATCTTTTTCAACTATATATATATATATATATATATATATATATATATATATATATATATATATATATATATATATATATATTGTGACAGATATGAGGGGATGGTAGTGGAGGGTGTATATGTTGCCCCTCAATTATTGCAGGGTTTCTGTTATAATTAAGCCCCAGGGAGATGCAGTTTATAATTTTGGATTTTTGCACTTCATATTGGGTGTGTTTTGGGTCCCTGGGATGGAGCACTTGGAGAGTAGGGTGGGCCAGTGCTCCACTCCACGTATTGGAGATTTGCCAGGTAGGATCCAGACTGGGACTTTTACCTCTAACTGGTCTCACACAGCTACAACTGCTAATGAAGAGAAGCAGCTGTTAAAATCTGCCTGTGAGCAGAGCAGTACAGACCAATTTTATTTTAAAGAAGCTTGTGCTAAGGGAGCTGTGTTTTGTGCATGCAAAAAGCCTGTATTAGGTTGGTAAATGGGTAAGTCGTCCACCTGTGTAGAATAACCTCCTATGGCGCTGAGGATAGGAAATGGAATAAAGTCTTGTGCAATGGTTTTCTTCTTGTACTATGAACCTCAAAGAGGGAAACAAGAGATAAACAAAGAACACCACAATAGTGTATTACCCTTTGGACAATAGATAATATGATGGATAAGGTATAAAGAGCATTTATTAGTTAAAACAATTGTTAATAAAATTGGAGTAAAACATGTATTATGCTAATAAACAGTAGATCAATCTCCTGCTGAGTAAATGAGAAAAGTTCCCAAGCGCTTGTGCTTAAGGAAGCTATGTTGCTCCGCCTTTGGTAAAAACTGAAATCCTACTCACCGTCCATGAGTAGGACATGTGCAATGGTTCGGGGTCTTTTGCCAGGACAAACCGCTCGCTGTGGGGTGCAGAACGTCTGTTCGTGCGGGGAGATCTCCTGCAATGCTCGTGGTCTCGTTGCCAGCAGAGTTTCTTCCAAACGTCTCCTGCCGCTGACGTCACCGCCGGGTAAGCACAGCTACGGTGTCCCTGGATGGCCACAAACCTTCCTACGCATTTCGAAACTCCAATTGATGGGTTTCTTCGTCAGGGACGTTTGCTGCATGGGAATGTGCCTCATTTTAAACCCCCGTTAATTCAATAAAGTTAATTTGGATGATTCATTCATGGGAACTCCCTAATTACAGTCCTGATAGAAGTCCTGTGTTTTCAAAACACTAATAGATGATTTTTCAACATTTGTTTACATAGCGCTTTGATTTACATATAGCTATAACAATAAGCAATGATAAACAATAGTGGATGGATCTACATATAGTGGATGGATATATATATCAAAAGCACTCTAGCAATAATAAATGGTGATAGAATTTATTCAATGAAAAACACATGGATTATACAATATTAAAACAGTCCCCTTGGAACCCCAAAAAAACATAAATTCTGGTTAATACACAAAATCGTAATACATACTGCAGTGAATGATAGTATGCAGGTGATTATCACCAGAAAT
>NC_134489.1:46834913-46839913 GCF_040206685.1 Ascaphus truei | reverse complement strand
ATTCCTTCCTTCATCCTTTTACAATCCTCAGATTGTAAGCTGCTTCGGGCAAAGCACACTTTTCCACTTGAATTCACACATGATTGGTAACTTATTACAGCACAATGGATAACATTAATGACAATATATATATATATATATATATATATATATATATATATATATATATATATATATATATATATATATATATATATATATATATATTCAAAAATGAATAGACAATACCGTTCTGTGGCTAACTAAATGCTTTTATTTGTGCGAGCTTTCAAGATACACTGATCTCTTCTTACGGCGATGTTACAATGAATAAAGCAAGGAAGGGTTTTACTTATAAACAGTGTCTCTTGGAATGTTATCTGTGCTTATCCCTCCCCGTGTGTAGATGCGATTTATGACTATGTGTTAAATAGTCCCTGAATGTTAGGGATGTAAGATTGGGTGTGTGTATGTATGTAAATATAAATGAATGAAGAGCCCACAGTGTATACAGTGCTTTACAAAAGGTGTGTGTGGAGTGGGAGTGTATATAAATGGTGTGGAAATGTGAGAGTGTTGCATTACTAAAAGTGTGTGCAGATACTATGTGGTCCCTATTGGTATATAGGGATGGAATTACATCGATGTAATTCTATGTAATTCCATCCCTAAATACCAATAGGGACCACATTGTATCTGCACACAGTTTTAGTAATGCAACAGTATCGTCTATTCATTTGTGATTATTAAGCTCGGCTAACACGATACAGATACCTATATACATATATATGTATTGTGACAAACGGCTTACTCCGGTGCTCCGCCGTCTGTCCGGGACTGTTAGAACACTGTCTGTTAGGGTAGGTTAAATGACGAGGCATAACATGCTGTTCCTTTAAACAGGCTATGCCTGGTTTATTCAGTCCCAGGTACTGAGACTGCCACAGTGCATACAACAGAAACACATCAAAACAAAAAGCTGCTCACCTGAGCGATAACTTAACTTAGATTTTCCCTAACTCAGGGTGGAAGTGGCTTTTCCACTTCCAACAACAAAATAAGGAACTTTGCAGTTTTAGACAAAAAGAGCAGAATGTTTTAACCTGTTTGGGAAGAGGCTTTTCCCCTCTCTGCTTTCAGCAGCCTTCCTGTCTCCAGGCTCTTGGGGGAGAGGGGAGAGGAAACAGGAAATCTGTCTTAAGTACCTGATTTCTAATAAGCAGGACAGGTGACAGAAATCAGGCAGCAAACAAACTCTGGTCTGGATCCCTCATCCCTCAGTTCCAGCACTTGCCAAACTGTGGGATGGAGTGCATGTATTATGAGGCTGCCCTGTTCTGCCTAAACAGGACAGAAACTGTTCAGTATCCTGGGAGCCCTATATATGGAATTTATTACCATCCCCTGGTTTCTGTCACATATCCTCCCCCCCAGCTCAGACCCCAAGGGATGAGCGACCATGGATATTAGGGAGTGCATCCTTGACAACCCGTCGGCATTGCCATGTTTGTGCCCTGACCTGTGTTCCACAGAAAATTTAAAGGGTTGTAGGCTTAGGAACCACCTGGTCACTCTAGCATTCTTCTCCCTGTTTAGACACATCCAGGTGAGGGGTGCATGATCTGTGACCAACCGGAATTTTCTCCCCAACAGATAGTATTTGAGCGTCTCTACAGCCCACTTTATTGCGAGACACTCTTTCTCGAATATGGAGTAATTTTTTTCCTGGGGATTTAGTTTTCTACTTAAATAAAGGATGGGGTGCTCCTCACCCTGAGACTCCTGGGAGAGTACAGCCCCCAGCCCTACCTCAGATGCGTCGGTTTGGACTACGAACTCTTTGGAGAAGTCAGGTGTGACCAACACTGGTTGGGCACAGAGAGCTTCTTTCAGGCTTCTAAAGGCCTGTTCGGTTTCGGGGGACCACTTTACCATTAGCGGTCCTCTTGCTTTTGTGAGGTCGGTTAGTGGGGTTGCCTTAGTTGCAAAATTGGGAATAAACCTTCTATAGTACCCAATTAACCCCAAAAAGGTCCTTACTTGTTTTTTTGTAACTGGCCTTGGCCAATTTTGTATCACCTCTACTTTGAGTGTTTGGGGTTTGAGTAAACCTCTGCCAATAGAATACCCCAGATACTTGGCCTCCTCCAGACCAATAGTGCATATAGCGGGGTTAGCAGTTAGTCCAGCAGACCGAACTGTGTCGAGCACAGCTTGGACCTTTGGAAGGTGGGATTGCCAATCTTCACTATGGATTACCACATCATCCAGGTAGGCGGCAGCATACCGAGCAATGTGGTTTTAAAATTTTATCCATCATTCTTTGGAATGTGGCGGGAGCTCCATGTAAGCCAAAAGGCAGCACCCTATACTGAAAGAGGCCGTCTGGGGTTGAGAAGGCTGTCTTTTCTTTTGCCCTTTCTGTGAGGGGAACCTGCCAGTACCCTTTTGTTAGGTCTAGGGTTGTGAGATATCGGGCTTTGCCCAGTCTCTCTACAAGTTCATCTACCCTGGGCATAGGATAAGTATCAAATTTTGACACCGCGTTTAGTTTCCGGTAGTCATTACAAAACCTTGTTGTACCATCTGGCTTTGGGACTAAAACTATAGGGCTGTTCCACCCACTTTGGGATTCCTCAATTACGCCTAGTTTTAGCATTTTTTTAACCTCTAAACTTATAGCCTCTCTTTTGGCCTCTGGGATTCGGTACGGTTTAAGGTTAACTCGGACCCCCGGTTCAGAGACTAGGTCATGTTCAATTACGCTAGTTCTACCTGGCTGTGTAGAGAAGACTTCTTTGTTTCTTCTCACTAAATTCTGAACCTCTCGTTTCTGATGAACGGACAGGGTTTCAGCTATGCTAACCTCTGGGTCAGTTTCTCGATTCTCTGACTGACCTGGGGGTACTAGGGTTAACAAGACCTCTCTATCTTTCCAGGGCTTAAGTAGGTTTATATGGTAAATTTGCTCAGGTTTCCTCCTACCTGGCTGTCTCACCTTATAATTTCCTTCTCCCACTCTTTCCAAGACCTCATATGGCCCATGCCACTTAGCAAGGAATTTACTCTCTACGGTGGGAACCAGAACTAGCACCCTATCGCCTGGAAAAAAAATTCTGACCCTAGCACCCTTATTATACGTATTCCTCTGTGCTTCTTGAGCTTTTTCCATGTGTTCCTTCACTATAGGTAGGACTGCAGCTATGCGGTCCTGCACCTGGGCAACATGCTCTATTACACTTCTGTAAGGGGTAACCTCGTGTTCCCAAGTCTCTTTGGGTATATCCAGTAAGGCCTTTGGGTGTCGGCCATACAATAGTTCAAACGGGGAGAAGCCTGTGGATGATTGGGAAACTTCCCAAATGGCAAATAACAGGTATGGTACTGTAACAAACAATCCCAGTTTTTCCCATCCTTATCGACCGCCCGGCGTAACATGCTCTTTAAGGTTTTATTGAACCGTTCCACTAAACCATCTGTTTGTGGATAATAGACTGAGGTTCTGAGATGCTTGATTTTTAGGAGTTTACATAACTCTTTTGTTACTTGGGACATAAATGGTGTTTCTTGGCCAGATAAGATCTCTTTAGGAATTCCGACCCGGGAAAACAGAACTATTAACTCTTTTGCTATGTTTCTAGCAGAGGTGCTACGTAAGGGAACTGCCTCCGGATATCGGGTGCCATAATCTAATATTACCAATATATGCTGATGTCCCCTAGCGGACTTTATTAGGGGTCCTACTAGATCCATAGCAATCCGGTCAAATGGCACATCTATTATGGGAAGTGGTACCAATGGGCTACGGTACGCTTTGAACGGGGCGGTGATCTGACATTCTGGGCATGAGGAGCAATCATTTGTAATTTCTGCCAGAACCCCAGGCCAATAGAAGCTTTGGAGAACCTTTTCTTTTGTCTTTTCCACCCCTAGATGTCCTCCCAATGGGTGACTATGTGCGAGGTGTAATACTACATTACGGAATGTCCGTGGTACCAACAATTATTTAGTTGTAACTGATTTAATTTTATCAACCCGATATACTAGGCCATTCTCTACCTCGAAGTAGGGGTAGGCAAGTGACCTATCTGGTTGGCCAGGAGTACTATTCTGGTCCCGTATATTCCCCCTTGCGACCGCTAATGTGGGGTCTTCCCACTGGGCCTTCTTAAAACGCCCAGGACTGACCTCTAGGTCAGCGAGGGTCTTATCCTGTTCTGGGGTGGTAAGTGCCTGTTCAACATCTTGATTTGGGGTATTCCCTACCAAGGTAGCCATGGGGAAGGGAATTTTACAGCACTCCTCCTTTTCCCCCTTCTTATTTGGGCCCTCGTCAACTTCTATTTCGGAAAAAGGGAAAGGATTTGTTTCTTCTGTTACTTCGTTATGGTCCGCTATTGAACTCTGGGCGCTATTCTGAGAGGAGGACCACATTTTTAGAAAATGGGGAAAGTCGGTCCCTATTAACACATCATGTGCCAGTTTGGGTACAATACCCACTTTGAAATCTAAAGAACCAAACTCTGTTTCAAAAAAAACATCAACAGTGGAATATTCATGATTATCCCCATGTATACAACAAATTGCCACTCTTTGTGAACTGTTTACCTGTTTCTTCTTAATGGGCAACAGGTATTCGGACACTAGTGTGACCATGCTCCCAGAGTCAAGAAGTGCCTGAACCCTCTTACCATTAACCTTTACAAATGCCCACAGATGGTTATTCAAGGGGTCCTCTGGGCTAGGGCCCATACATTGGGACCACAGCGAATAAGGTTCAACGCTGTTGCATTGCATGGGTTCAGCATTTAGTGGACAGACTTTCGCGGTGTGGCCCCTCTCATAACAATTTACACATTTAGGTACATAGTCTGTGTCCCACTTAGAGCCTTTTTTCGGCTCCCCATGTTGGCTGTTGCCCTTAGTGTGCGAGCCACTGTTGCTGGTGCTGTGTGAAGGCGGTCGTCGATCTTCAGCCCCCCTTAACCCTGGTACCCTTTTACCATCTCTGGAAGAGTCCT
>NC_134489.1:46762413-46829913 GCF_040206685.1 Ascaphus truei | reverse complement strand
TATATATATATATATATATATATATATATATATATATATATATATATATATATATATATATATATATATATATAATGTATATAAAATAAAATGTGTGTATTTTGGGGTGGGTAGTGTGTGTGTGTGTGTATTTTTGGGGGTAATGTATGTGTATTTGGGGGGGTCATGTAGATGTTTTTTGGGGAGGGTAGTGTATGTAGGGTATGTATTGTGTATTTGTAAATGACACTGTTTTGCACAGAAAAACAATGACAAATGTTAATACTTATACAGTACATACCTATTAGTGTGCGTACAGTATATGTATGTGTTTGTGGGGGTGTAATATTCATGCATGTGTTGCGTCTCGGAATATTTTGGAGAAAGACATTTTATATAAAATGGCTCTCCTTCCTTGAGAGGTTGAAGACCCTTGGTCTAAGCTCACCTAATCAATCTGCAAATTCAAAAATATCAGATATAAAATCACGTTCTTCTCCTGGAAACCACACCTTGGTTTACCCCTTTTTTGTGTCTTGTGAAGGCAAGGACCATAATGTGCATAATGGGCAAAAGGACACCACATTTGGACACAAAAAAGCAATGTGGCATTTTCCTAACCAGAGTCTTAACCCCACCCGGAAATATGAAGAAAAAATAAATAAACAAAACCTCCCATCTCCCTGACATTTAGACGATACTCCACGCTCTGTAGTGTTATGATTGACGGCCGCATAGCATTTTATGTCAGAATCTCCTCCTGGCTGCCAGGCACATATTCCCCCTTTCAAGTCCCAGCTGATCTAGTTAGTATTCACAGCGAAACAGGCCATCCGGGCTGCTGAGCTTCTGCCTCACCAATTCCAAATAGTGCGGCTGCTTCGAATACAAAATCGGCTGCCGCCTGCCACTCAAGGCAGTGCTAGAAAAGATGCTTCTCTCTTTCTGCTTTTTGACATGATCTTGGACAATTGCAGAGGGCTCAGAAACCAAACTGTTTCCAGACCCTGGATAGGTAATTCATGAAGAATTTGTAGAGTGATTTTAAACAAAATAACTTCAAATGGTTTTTCTATTGTGTTACTATAGGGAATGGTTAGATGTGAATGAGACATAATAATGAGATGCCTCCCTTCTTGTTCTTGACTGCACAGTTTTGTAATTCTAATTGTATCCAGGTTTTTTATTTTTAACCTTTTAGCTTTTTTTGTCACTGATGTTGTTTTGTTACTGATTCCTCCAGATCTACGGAGGAAATGTTTGGTTTGGTATTGCCACTGTATGATGTAACAATAACTTATTTTTAATACAGACCTGGGGGTATTCAGAGTTGCATATGACATTTGCCAGACTGTGATTAACTATGTGTTTACCCAAACAAACCATGATCTACATGTTGATTCTTGAAGCACGGTCATAAATCACCCCATGAAAGTGGCACTGAAGACAATGGGTTTTTTGTTTTTTTGGCGACAAAATTGGGAAAATATTGATAAAAACAGCACCATATTTTTATTAGAGGGATAAACACGTAAGAACAGTGAAACTGGAGAAAATGGTGCAGAAACAGCATCAAATTTACCAAGGGAAAAAATCCAACTAGAACTACAGTAATAGGATTTTTTTTTTCTTTGCTAAATCTGATACTATTTATTTGCACCAGTTTTGCCACAGTTTAATAAATTGCATTGTGTGCCCCAACTTCCAATTAGTACAAAGCAGTGCCAGTAAGAGAAGTTCTTACCCACACGAGGGGTTCCTTGATAACCTTTGTCAAGTCAATGGGAGTAAATGCACGTTTAGGGGTGTTAACCCATAAGGAGTTGATGAATTTGGGGGTAACGGGTGCTGTGATGTGTGATGATTCTCTAATCCCTCTATAAAGGTATCTCAATACAGGTAGACTCAACTATATATTGCAGAGTGTTCATTTTAAACATGCAATTTATCAAACACAAAATAAATATAAACAAAATGGGCTGCAACTTTTCATGTTTTTATTGGTGCTAAACACTTTGAATTTTATGTGCAAGCATCCGTCACTGGCAGCAAGAAATGATTATCACCTCTTTGTTACCTCATGTGTTTCATTGCAACAACGAAACTGTAACAGTTTCAGGCAGATGGAGGTCTGAGTCCCCAATCACCACATATCCATGTGTTTGCTGATTCACAAACAGAATTAAGGGAACGGTGGCCAGTCTGTGTTTTGCTAAAAGGGTGTTTGTATCTGACAACGTGGAAGCATGATAATGTGATAAAAAAAGACAGGCAACATGGTTAATTTATGCAATTAATGGCATATAACATTGGCTCCATGTATAAACAATTAAAACAATTATATCTTCAGTTGTCCTTGCAGCCCTTTTGCAAAGTAAATCGTGCAGTGCAGCTGTGCTCTGCCACTTGTGATTTATCTGAGGTCAGTGGGTGCTCTTGAAGATTAACGATGAACTAATCATTGTATGTTCCATAGTATACATCCTTACAGAGATATAGCAATTGGCATACAGAAAAGAAACGGAGAAAAGGGGGGTGGGGTTTGGTGTCTAGGGAAGGAGATAACATAAAAAAAATTATACATAACATATCACATAATATTCATAAACCTAAATTCCTATTTAACTAAAAACCTTATACACATGTAAATCCTATATATAGTATATTGTCCAAGAGGGGAGGTGGGAAAAGAAAACCAGTAGGATCCCAAGTACTGTTGTCTCTACTACCTTCAAAAAAGTTTTAAACACAAACCTTCCTATCTGGACACCTACTTACAAAACTTTCTAGCCGTCTGTACCAACTTTATATTCCTGTCCAAAGGTGCCATCCGAGTTCACAATATAAATGTAATCTCCAGATTTCTCTTTTATAAATATCGATACCATACAGTATGTATAATGTTTTACAGAGCCTTTTTTAGCCAAGGGTCCCAACTCTTATGAAACCTACCGGAGTTCTGTCTCAAGGTGGTGGTGAGTTTCTCCATGAGCATGAACTCCTCAATTCTCCATTGCCTAGACAAAGTGTGGATAAGAGGGCGAGAGTTTAACACCACCTTCCAGTGGAGTACCATATTACTGACGGATGGTCGGGAAATATGCCGGGAAGATGCCCCTCAGACTTTAAAAGCATCAGAGGCCCCGCCAGAGGGCTACCCCTCATATACTCTGATTTACCAGAAATCCGAGAAATGTTCACCTCAGTACCCTCCTCAGCGGTCCCTTCCCAAGCAGAAATGTCGTCCTTCTCACATCTCACCGACGGGTGGCCGACTACTGATCCGGTTTCAAGTACTCCCAACAGTGTGGACGCAACCCTTCTATGAGTAACCTTCACCCCGACTGCCCTACAAGGGGTCACCAGCTGGGCCGGGAGTCCCTCACCTACACCTACCTCATGCCCTAGTCCAAGGCCTACGAGTGATATTCATTTATCAAGTTGCGGCTCCGCCGTGGGGGTGACCCTACAGCAATTAGTGGAGGCTATAACTGTGTCATCACAAATTACAGATAGCTCAAGGCCTTCTCCGGGATAGTACCCACGCCTCTAGGAGAAGAAGGGTTCGAGACCTAGAGGGAACACGCTCTCCAAGTGATAGATGAGTGGTCGTGCTTGGAAGCCATTGAGAGATAGAGGCTGGTCGAATGCCTCCGGCCCCCAGTCGCCCAACTGGTACGGAGGCACTGGGACACCGAGGGAGACGTTACCGCTCATAAGTTAGTGGAACTTTTAACTCGATCGTACACCGACGAAGACGAGCTTCTGGCTCAGTTCAAGGCTCTCCATCAAAAGGAGGAAGAAGAATTGGCCATATTCGTCCGCAGCCTCCAACTATCACTGTGGACACTGCTATCAAAGAAGATCATCTCTGTCTCAGAAGTAGACTGGTATTGGCTCAAACAACTGCTGAAGGGATCCCTACCTTCCCATGTGGTAGCCCTTCTGATGCGGACCGCCATGGCAACCCCCGTACCTCCTAGCTATACGGACTTGATGCGGCAGGTCCAAAAGCACGAAGTTCAGCTGCACTTCCCTGCCCCTAAAAAGACCAAAGAGCCCCTCAAGGTTGAAGCCAAAGGGCCGTCCATTCCAAAAGTCCAAGAGACCTACCGTACGAAAGAGGATCCTTCCCCGAAGTAAACGATAGCCAAGTTCCGAATGTCCAGGAGAGTCACTCCTACATATCAGAGCTACCTATCAGCTGCTACCACTGTGGTCAGAAGGGTCACATGTTACGGGCCTGCCCAGAAATAAAAACTCCTCCAATAGGACTGTCCATCTTAACATAATGATTTGCGGGGTACAGACGGCCGAGACATCTTCCGTATCAGTCGAGCCACCTGACGTGCCTGGTGATACCCCTTCCGAGCAAAGCCCCAATGATGGAACCGCAACATTGGATGCTTACAGTCGGGTGGGACCTGCTGCCATCATACGCATCGTCGTGGATGGTGTTTATTCATTGGTGTTGTTGGACACTGGGTCACAAGTGACCATTGTGTACAGGAAGTTCTACAACCAACTTCTTCAACAACAACCTTTACAGTCAGCAGAGACCATGAAACTTCATGGACTCAGTAATGAAGATTACCCCGTCGACGGGGTAGTGAAGGTTCGGTTGGAGATCCTGCAGCTGAACACTGGCAAATCGCACCCTATGGATGTGGAGGCGTTGTTACCCCCGAACCCGTAGATTATCCCAGTTCCCTGATCATACTGGGAACCCACACAGACATAATGCGTGCCATAATATGGGCCTACCTGCAAGAAGCCGGCGAACTGCCTCTGGATAGCCTAACCATCGATTCCATGCTGTTGGAGGAGTGTTGCAATGTACCTGCCCTAGTCCGTTATCTCTTCAACTCCCGAGATCTCTTCAACTTGCAACCGGGAGTAGCAGATTCCACCAGGGGGAGTGAAGTGCATGGTTGCATTGTGCTGCTACCCTGACCGAGATGAAGCCGATCACCTTTTCTCAATGGAGAGTATGACCGATGAAGACGACCAGCGAGGCTACAAGCTGGTGCTCGAATTAAGGGAATGGACCTCCAGTCTTCTGGTAAGAGCTAAAGTGTTTGTCCAAAATATCTCCCCATATCCAATGACTTTTGATCAGGGACGAAAATTGGGGCGAATATACCTAGTCACCCCCGTGGAAGAGCTGCCTCAGGTGAATGCCGCTGTGGCATCCGAGCAGTCAACCGGGCTGACATTCAATTTCGGCGACTCAGCATTGCCGGCCAAGTGGAAAGGCCGACTAACGTCCAGACTGGAAGAACGCCGGGCCGTATTCTCCACAAGTGAGATGGATGTGGGCTGCAGCGAAAATGCACACCACACTATCCGGCTAAGTGTCGCTACCCCCTTCCATGAACGTTCTTGTGGCATCGCCCCTCAGGATGTGGACAATGTGAGAAATGTCCTACAAGAGATAGAAACAGCCGGGATTGTGACTTAGTGCCGGAATCCCTACACCTTGCCTATCATGGTGGTGAGGAAGAAGAATGGGTCGGTACTACTGTGCGTCGACTACAGTACTCTGAACAACCGCACCGTACCTGGTCACTACACTCTTCCAAGAATGGACGAGATACTCAACACGCTGAATGGGAGTCAGTGGTTCATAGTTACATAATTACATAGTAGATGAGGTTGAATAAAGATGTACGTCCATCAAGTTCAACCTTTGCTAAATTTAGACAACAGATACTTTATCCTAAATCTATACTTACCTATTGATCCAGAGGAAGGCAAACAAAAAACCCTAATAAGGGGGTAAATAAATTCCTTCCTGACTCCAAGAATTGGCAATCGGATTAATCCCTGGATCAACATTCTTCCCATGTTTACTTATTTGGAATATTCCTGTATACCTTTTCTTTCTAAAAAGATGTCCAACCTTTTTTTTTGAACAAATTTATTGTATCTGCCATCACAGTCTCCATGGGAAATGAATTCCACATTTTAACTGCCCTTACTGTAAAGAATCCTTTCCTTTGTTGCTGGTGAAATCTCCTTTCCTCCAACCGAAAGGGATGCCCCCGAGTCCTTTGTACTGCCCTTGGGATGAATAGTTAATTTGAAAACTCCTTGTTCTGTACCCGAGTATATTTGTATATAGTTATCATATCCCCGCTTAGACGCCTCTTTTCTAATGTAAATAAATCTAATGTAAATAAATCCTGTGAGGATTTGGGGTCCGCAGCGGCCGCGGCCTTCCCTCACCTCATGTTCCTCCTGCTGCTGCGGGGTGCTCCCGGCGTCGGCTCCCTCCGGTCTCGGCTGTCGGGGTCTCCCTCCTCGTCCTCGGCGGGCGGTTACCGAGCCGCGGGCGGCTCGAGCTGTGGCGGCTGCTGCCGTTCACGAGCACGCGCCCGTCTCTGTTACAGAGCGCGCGCAGGATCCTTTTAATTTATTCACTGCTCCTGCAGTGAGGCTCCGCCCCCAAAACACACACAAGGATCAATCAGGCATAAAGACTGCTCACCTGTATCCTCCTTTGGACAGCCTATCCAGGACAGATCCATGCACTCCTCCAGGCATTCCTCCTCTTCCTATTGGTCAGCCACACTTTATATTGCCTGTCCTGCCACTCATTCATTGCTCGACATAGTTTCCACTTGGATTACTACTCTAGCATTCTCTCTCTCATTCACTCAGGTTACGACTTGGCTTGGCGGAGTCTTTCTCTGGCTCTCGACCCCCGCTTGGACAAACGACCTTCCGGAATTCTCCAATCCCTGACCTATGCTAACGGCAACGACGACGGCACTTCTTCACCAGTACCGGCAAGTATTGCTAGCTAACATCACCTGGCCTGGCAACGCCGCAATCACCACACTCCGGACACGCTCCTTTTGCTGCGGGTGCGTGCCCTTATACGTTCCTCACCTCAGTAGAAGGGACGGGTCTGTACCGGCGTAACATTATGTCGAGCCCACAAGACGCAGACCAGACTGATGTCCGATTCTACATCCACTTTGTCCTCAGCTCCGAAGATTCCGGCTCCGAAGCCCTACGCAGGGGATCCCCACGCTTGCCATGGCTTTCTGAACCAGTGTGAGATCCAGTTCGAGATGGCTCCGCAGCTGTATTCTACTGGTCGGAAAAAGGTAGCTTATGTATACAGTCTGCTCACAGGTAACGCACTGGCATGGGCCTCCCCGATCTGGGAACTGCGACCTGATATTACCCGAGATCACGCAGCCTTCAGGCGAGACTTTCAACAGGTCTTCGATACCCCTGCATGACAAGAAACTGCTTCTGATTCCCTACTGCACCTTACTGAGGGACATCAGCCTGTGGCCCAATACGCCTAGAATTCAGGACCATAGCAGCTGAGACTCGTTGGGGTCAGGAGGCCTTAGTCTCCGTATTCTGGAATGACCTATCGGATTCCCAGAAGGATGAACTTGCTTCTCAACCCAGGCCAGGACTGCTGGAGGACCTCATCACCCTGGCCCATCATATGGACCAACGTCTTCAATATGGACCAACGTCAGCGTCAGCAATCCCGGTCTACGTATTTCCGTGCTTCCTTCTCCAAGTTTTCTACTACCCCGAGACCCGTCCTCTCTCCGCTGCCTGCGCTGGATGCCCCAGAGCCGATGCAACTTGGAGTACAGCAACCCCGGGCACCCTTACGACAATTTCGCTCAACCGGAGAGTCGTGCCATCATTGCGGATCTTCCCAACAGCGTACCCGCGACAATCCACCATTTTCGGGAAACGACCAAACCCAGTGAGTACGAAGGGGCGCTTCCTGGGTGCTAAATCTTCTGCCCCCCTTCTCAGAAGGGAACTCCCGAAAAGATTGACCATTCCCGTTTCCCTTTTTGGTCCTACCTTCTGCACCTCTACAGCTGCATTTATTGATTCCGGCGCAGGAGGGAACTTCATGGATCAGACCTTTTCTGAACAAAATCAGATCCCACTTTCCAAGAAGAACTCCCCCGTTGCCTTTGTCGGGATTGATAATTGGCCTCTCACTCCGGCATATATCTCCTTGGAGACCGGACCTATCACCCTTTCTACTCATTCTCACAGAGACCCTGGGCTTTGACGTGATTCATGCCCCGGGTACACCGATCACGCTCAGCTTGCCCTGGTTACAGAAGCACAATCCGCTCATCGATTGGGTATCCCCTAATCCCATTGATTGGAGGTCAAGGTCAGAAGAATCTTCTTTGTCTGCCGAGCAACCATCCTTTCTATTAGCTAACACATCCAGTCCTCAGAGGGAGTTACCTTCCCCTTACGCAGAATTTTTGGACGTTTTCAGCAAGACACAGTCTGAGCTCCTACCCCCTCATCGTTCCTACGATTGTCCGATTGACCTGGTACCTGGATATACCTTGCCTAAGGCCAAATCTTACCCTCTCTCGTTGCCCGAGACGGAAGCCATGGACGAATATATTCGTGAGAACCTTAAGCGGGGCTTTATATGTCATTCCAACACTCCTGCGGGGGCAGGATTTTTCTTCGTCAAGAAGAAGGATGGTACTCTCAGACCATGTATTGATTACCAGGGTCTGAACCATATTACGGTGAAAAATCGTTATCCACTCCCACTCATCTCCGAACTCTTCGACAGACTTCAGGGGGCCAATCTCTTTACCAAACTTGACCTTCGTGGGGCATACAACCTCATCCGCATCCGTGAGGGCGATGAATGGAAGACTGCCTTCAACACCCGTAGCGGATACTACGAATACCTAGTGATGCCCTTTGGTTTGTGCAATGCACCAGCAGTTTTTCAGGACTTTATCAATGACATTTTTCGGGACGTCCTCAATCGCTTTGTCATTTTCTACCTGGATGACATTCTTATTTTCTCCCAAAACTTACAGGACAATATCATCCACACGAAGTTTGTGCTTTCACGCCTCCGAGAGAAATGGTTGTTTGCTAAAATGGAGAAATGCATTTTTCACCAGTCTACCACTTCCTTTCTTGGGTATATCATCTCCAACGGAGGCTTGGCCATGGACCCAGAGAAATTGAAAGCTGTCGTGGATTGGCCGCAACCCAATTCCCTCAAATCTATTCAACGATTTTTAGGTTTTTCCAACTATTACCTTTAAGTTTATCCGTAACTTTTCTACTATCATCGCTCCTATCACGGCACTGACCCAAAAAGGTGCAGATCCTTCATCTTGGTCTCCGGAGGCAGTCACGGCTTTCAAAACGCTGAAACAAGCCTTTGTCTCTGCTCCCATCCTTCGACATCCGAACACTAATTTCCCATTCACCCTAGAGGTTGATGCTTCGGACTGTGGGGCGGGTGCGGTTCTGTCTCAGAAATTTTCTTCCCAGCATAAACTTCACCCTTGCGGGTTTTTCTCCAAAAAGTTTTCTTCCGCAGAAAGAAATTATGACGTGGGCAATAGGGAACTTTTGGCCGTCAAGTTGGCTCTTCAAGAATGGAGGCATCTTCTGGAGGGGTCTAAAGAGCCATTCACTATTCTCACGGACCATAAAAACTTATTGTACATTGAGAATGCCCGTTGTTTAGGTCCTCGCCAAGCCCGCTGGTCATTATTTTTTTCCAGAATTAAATTTGTTCTCTCATATATTCCCGGCACTAAGAACGTCAAGGCGGATGCCCTCTCCAGGCAACACTCTTCTGAAGAGAGACCGGAAAAGACCACCGAGTCCATCCTTCCTAAACAAAGAATCTTAGCGGCCGCGGCGTTCAAGAATCTTGAGAAGATCATCAAATCACAAAAACATCTTCCGACCGGTCTTGAGGTTCCTAAAGACTCTTTGTACGTAGAACCCAAATTCGTTCCTGAAATACTGGACTGGGGACATGCCGCCCGTTCGGCCGGGCATCCAGGATTCAAGAAGACATTGGATCTCATCCGGCCTGGAAACATCAAAATCAATTTTCCTGGGGTCAAATACCAATGAAAGAGAATTTTGTAAATATTCTCCTTTGTGGTCACACAATTGGAGGACTTAGACGCAGAATCCCAAATGTCCTTCCAATATTCTGGTGAGGTCTCGGTATTGAGCTCCGTCTCCCACTTAATCATATACCTAAGGGGTCATTGATCATCAGTCGGTATTATCTCTTGATATAGGTTGGAGATCAAACACAATAGTCTCTATTTCTACAGATATTTTCAAAAAGAGTGCTTTGAGGGAATACCCCAGATGGTGAAATCATGATGAAATGCTTGACCTGTAAAAATGTAAACAAATCCGAGATAAGAGAAAAATTGTCACAGAATACCTTAAACGCTTACATTTTTCACCTTCACTAAAAAGTCTCTGACATCATATATTGTGTTTTCTCTTCAGCTAGAAGATAAATAACCACACTCATTCGAGGGGGGAAAGCAGGGTTTCCAAATATAGATGTCATTCGTGAGAAAGAAGTCAATAACTTGTATTTTAAACAGGCAATTCTCCAAATTCGTAGTGTAAATGCTATGACAGGTGAGTGATTACAGTAAGTCAAGTTTGGGGCTTTTTGATTCCCACAACAATGCAGGATGGATAGAGTGGGAAGAGAATGAGGATTAAATATCTACCCATTACTGTCTAGGTGCCAGGAAGGGATCTGTTGAAAATGTGATGCTAAGTAATAGCGTCTCTGGGAGTGTCAGTCCGCCCATCGTCTTAGCAGCCATCAGAACCGACCTCGCAATCGTAGGTCTCATATCTGCCCAAATAAATTGAAAGAACACATTTTGCATATACCCCAAGGTTTTGAGCTTAATTTTAAAATGGTTTTAAAGATGTTGCAGCCATCCAACAGGCTAATGGGACCAAGTCCAAATTGGCAACCATTAAGATTTCCGGAACTGGATTTTGGAACAGTAAGAGGACCTGGGGCAAAAAAAATTGTGTGATCCAGCTGAGGAGGACCCCCTGTTTCAAATCCTGTTTAAAAATCAATAGTGGGTAAAAGTAGATGATTGCTAGTGTACAGTATAAACTACAGTTCAGCAGAAAACCAAATCACACTCACTTCATTCTTTGGGTCACTGCTCCGGTGAAGATAATTGTGAGCAGGTAGCAGAAAGAAGGTAATACGAACTCAAATTCCAGGTAGAAAAATAATAATCTGATCCTGCCTGGCCGAAAGCACATTTATCATTTCTTGAACAGGAGAAGCCCAGCAACAGTATGAAATATGACAGCTAGTTAGTCAAGAAAACCAGAGTGGGACATTGAAAAAACCTGAGAAAATTAGGAATATGCAGCAGCAGCAGAGTGGAAGTAATGTCAGCGAGAGGAGAACAGAAAGGGAAGGGGGAAGAAACATTTTACACAGTCAGAAAATGTAGAATGGAAATTGCAGTGGCAGAAAATATTCACCTTTTGCAACAAAATCAAATGCAGTCTAAAACAGGACTGTCAAACACACGGGCCCCATGCAGCCAACAAGGGGTCGCAAAGCAGCCCACTGTCGCTCGGACAACAAACCCCGCGCTTGAATCAGGGGCAAGAACTGGTATAGGCGGTGGGCCAGGCAGCACAGCACTGGAAGTTTAATTCAACTACCGGGCCTCCTCTCCCCCAGCCCTCGATGCGCACCAGAAAAAGGGCGCGGCCGAAACTTGGGCCCAACTTCCGTCACCAAGCAGTAGAGGAGGCTCTCCCCAAGGTAAGGTTTTGTGGGAGAAGGGGGTATTATGTGGGGTTTTGTGGGGCTGGCGGTATTGTGTGGGTTTTGTGGAGAGAGAGATACCAGAGACGTTTACGTATTTTTAAATAAGGAAAACACAAGAAAGAAGTGAACTTCTACTTTTATAGTGTAGGTTATAGTGACCGTTTATAAATAAAAAGGTCTTGCAGTCGAAATTAAGAATCAGCTCACAAACTATTCTGGTTTGACGGGCCTGGTCTAAAGAATCCTACTCAAACTTCTTATAACAAATGTAGAGTACATGAAAAAGAAAAAAGAGCAGCACTGACATTCGAGTTATGGTCAGGACCCTGTTAAATAATGATTTTGGGCTTCCAATATTAATAATTAAAATAAAAGCTGTTTTTAAAATACATTTCCAACACATTAATTAAACTACCTATTCCATAAAAAATTGTAGCAACATTATCTTTGAATAAAAAAAGTTTATAAAAAAGTTATGCTAAAAAATTAAAAGCAATACACTACTATTGTAATCACAAGAATTCTTTTAAAATGATAATTAACTACATCAACGTTTGCTGCATTCAGTTAGAATGACAAATTTCAAATGTAATTTTTGGCCGTAATGTTGAACCTCTTAAATGTAGGGGGCCTTTGGAAGGTCTGAAGCCCTGGATTATAGCTCAGCTAGCTAGTGCCTTAAGATGGTACTGACTACTGATTTAAAGAGCTCCAGAAAAAAATGTAGAGTTTAATGCACTCCCAAATAAACTTGTGGCTAGAAGTGTTTTTTCTTACTGAGTGCAGGTTGGAAATCGTGTCTCTCAGATCAGGTGAGTGAGTCTCTTATCGACATGTCACTCATTTCCACCTCTTCCCAGTTAGTGAATGAAGACCTCTGTTTTTTTTTTTGAAGTAGCTCAGTCAATAAGTCATTACCTCCTCTCCCTCTTACAATCATGGGCTGCCAGCTGTTTCCATCATACACTGATAAAGGCCCAGCCTGTGGCACTGTCTGCATGCCCAAATTCACTATCAGACGGCCCCTCCACAAACAAGAACCTCTGTGTTGAGTCAGAAATTAAAGGAAAGGAAAATGTTTTGTTAACCCTTTTACTGCTAGGGGGCCCTGAAAAATCAAATCAACTGCTGAACTTGTAGTAGCAAACTAGTGAAAGAAAATGAAATGTTAAAATGACGGGTCTCCTATAAGATGCAAAGTTTGTCACAAAGACAATGCATGGTGCAAGCCATTTACATTTCTGCAGCAGGTTTGCCTTCATTTTTACCGGTTTTGTAGCAAACTACGTACATAACTTTCATTTGATTTGGACTTTTGTGGGACAAGTTAATGGGGATCATTAGATAATTCAACCTCCATTAATAAACCAGTGATTTGATGCGTAAAGTGTTCCAGTTAAGAAGAAGAATGACAAGATACCCGTATTTTACAGATAATGTATAAGCAACATTCACCCTTTCATGGTTTGCATAGAGATCTCAGCTTCTACATTTTTAGGTTTTGAATTTCTCCCTTTTATACTCAACTTTCAAATACATATATATATTTCAAATACATTTTGCATTAAAGGAAACAGCCAATGAAACATAATAGCATTTGTATATGTCACATGCTTTTATCAAGTGAGGAGAAAAAATAACAGAGAGCAGCAATAATTATTGGAATACTAATGAGGTTAGCAAATTTATGACTCCGCAGTTAGATGTTAAAGGTTTCTATAACTGTTCAATACAAGTAAAGAAAAGTATAAATGCTTCAAATCTGAATTTACTGTGTAATTCTATAATAATGTAAATATTTCTATCCTTCTGGACTCTCTTGGTTTCTCTCACTCGCCTCTTCCTTCTCTGACATTTTCCCTAGGATAAATCCTCTTTTCTATGGCTAAATCAACAATAAGTCATGTCAAATCTTTTGTTGGATAAATCTTCTATGGAGTTCAGATAAAACATCATTATACACAACTAATTTTGCTGTGTTAGATCAGGGATTCTGGAATCTGCATACTTGATAAGTCATCCACACTTGCAAAACCGTAATAATCAGTATTGATTAAGGAAGCAAGACCAGTTTATTTATGGAATGACAACACATACGAGTGTTAGGGTTTAAGTTACTTAAGGCAGAAGTCTTCCCCACCATTCTCATCAATTCTGTGTTCAGTATATTTATAAATTTAATAGAAATAGCCATGTTAGTCCAGCTGTGATGATAATGATATATATATATAAAACAAAAAGAGAAAGCACGCAGCCCATAGCGTAAAAAGCGTAAAATGTAATAAAAATATATATTGGAGGAGGGAAACAAGCTCACTCACAAACCACAAATAATAAAAGGCATTTGAAAAGTATCACCACCACGGGAACAGCAAGTTGAAACCTCCACAGCAAGATGAGATGAGCGCTGTCAGCTGTTTGTCCAAAAGTTCAGACCTCGTGGATAGGTGATGACAATCAGTATGGAAGTCCTGGGTAGTCAAGTTCTTCCTACCAGTGGGTTCTCATCCGAACCGACACTGGAGCTCCGTGCAGCAGGGGAAGATGTTCATCACAAACCAGCTGCCCCACAATGATGACGTATCGCTGTTGCTGCGTTCCTGACGCGTTTCGTCAGATGACTGACTTTATCAAAGGATAAATTAAACTCCACTCAGATCCAAATATAAACAGAAAGGGGCGGGTTGCTAAGCGGCGAATATCCAATAAGAGAAGAGGGACAACCCTGCATATATTATACTTCACTTCCTGTATATAGATTCGCCAATTTAACTAATTAAAAAGAGAAAGCAATGATTAATCAAAATATTAAGAAACAGAAAACAATAAAATAAATGAAAAAAATATATATATAAAATATAAAATAGAAAACAAATCAATACATGGCACAGAGAAAAATGATTATCTATTTACTGAGTGCAGCAGACTAATCCAATGCACTCAATAAACACTTGGTTATATTCACAATGACCAGCCAGAACATCAAGATTATAATAGATGGTGTATATACCCCATATTCCTACAAGGATTGTAAGTGGTTATAATACACTAAACCCACAGATGGTAAAACCTTTTATATATGTAATTAAATCCATTGGACACTTGATGTGCCCTATTGGTCACTGTTACATAACAAATGGGAATGCAAACAGAGAAACGAGGAAACAGGGTTAAACAGGCAAGTCTCCATAAATGTATAAGACATCAAGGTTCACACAATCGTACTTGTATCTAGAGACTCATTGAATCCACCAGGCGCTAACGTAGCTAACTGGTAGATCCAATAAGTCTCACGCTTACATAATATTTTGAATCGATCACCCCCCAATGAGACAGGTGAGACATATTCCAAGCTGATAATTTTAAGTGAAATCGGATCCTTATTGTGAACCGCATCAAAATGTCTATAAATACTATGACTGCTTACACCATTAATAATGTTTCTTTGATGTTCAAGAAAACGAGCAGAAAGAGGACGTGTGGTGCGGCCCACATATTGTTTGCCGCAACCACACGTCAGCATGTAAATAACATACATGCTTAGACACGTAATGGACCCTAGGACTCTGTGTATGTTACCCTTAACAAAAGAAACAAATTGGTCAGATGTAGACAGATGCCCACAGGTGATGCAGCGAGACCTGCCACACCTGTGGTTTCCAGACTACCTCGAGTTAGATAAGGTAGATGAATTGTTTTTCTTAATTTTAGTCGGTGTCAGTATGCTTTTGACATGTCTGGCTTTCTGAAATATAACTGACGCCTTGTTCGGTAGAAGTGACCCCAAATGGGGGTCACATTTAAAAAAACAATCATTTGATAAAGTTTCGACTCTAGAGAGATCTTCACTTTTAGTAAAGTCGAGACAAAAGAGAGAAAGTACAATTAAACATAGTAAGAGTCACATTGTAGATACATCTATGTCCTTGAAATTTATAACAGGTTTTAATCAGTCCTCGGGCACTATCGGTAGAATCCTAAATAAACACTGGGATATTTTTACATTTTCCGTTTATTACTGCAGTGAAGTGGCCAGTGTGGGTCAGGACTTGTTGCAGTTGCAGGAGGATTACATAGGAGGAGGGTAAGGGATTGCGGCTTACCAGGGGGGTGCTTTACATTAGCATTTATCTTTTTTCCCCTGTTCCCCCCTCCTCCATCCCCATTTACTCTGCCACCTGTTTGGACACATTGAATATGGAGCCACAGTACAGCTATACATAGAATATTACATCATCTGTTCCTCTCCTATTGACTATTGATCATATATACAGTGGATCACACCATACTGAGGAGTATTAGTAGCACCCCGGGGGAGTTCTTCCCCATCTGCCAATGTTTCTATCAGTTCACCTACTGTATATGCCGCAAGGCAATTGTGGAGCTCCAGAAATATTCCAACATCTGATGGAGAAAACCATCGTTGGCATGAATCCACAGGAATGCTTGTTCTACCTGGACGATACCATCGTCTTCGGTAAGAACCTGGAGGAGCATGAGCAATGCATATTAAAGCTGCTAGATTGGCTGGGCCAGGAGTGCCTGAAGCTGTCCTTAAACAAATGCTAATTCTGTTGCACATCTGTAACCTATGTGGCACACATAGTATCCGCGGATGGAATAGCCACCATCCCTGCCAAAATAGAAGCCATGGTGAACTGACCCAGACCAGAGAACGTCATGGAACTAAGCTCATTCCTTGGCTTTTCCAGCTACTATCGTCGCTTTCAGGAGGGATATTCCAGCCGAGCAAAGGTTCTTAACAACGTTCTCAAAATATACCGCGAGGATACCGGGCGAAAAGCCAACTCCGCACGGACACCATTTGGCAACAAGTGGACGACCACCTGTGAAACAGCATTCAAAGGCATGAAAAGGAGTCCAACGGAGGCGCCAGTTCTGGTGCACGCCGACCCAGAGCAGCCCTACATTGTTCATGTATATGCAAGCCTCAACTGCCTAGGTGCAGTCTTGCAACAGAAGTACCCGGCTGGTCTCTGACCAGTGGCCTATGTCAGCAGCAGCCTGACCCCCATCAGAATTATCCCATAAATAAGTTGGAATTCCTCACTCTCAAGTGAACAATCGTGGATAAACTCCATGACTACCTGTACAGCGTCAACTTCGAAGTGCGGACGGATAACAATCCGTTGACGTACATACTGACGTCTGACAAACTGGATGCCACAGATGGCTGGCGGCTTTTCAAACTGCCGGTAGACGTGTGTCTGAGGGTATTGACCGACAGGGTACCCAATACGACACACTTCCGTTACATACAACAGCTCCAAGAAAGCCTGCAGCAAAAATATCAACTGGCAGAAAAGTCTTCATCACAGCTGAATACTAACAACAAAAGACGATATGACCATAAGTTCCGCCATTGGGAGATTCGTCCTGAAGACACTGTTCTTCTCTGTAACCTCGGAATCCCCCGGAAACATAAATTGGCCGACCGTTGGCGTGACAGAGTGTTCGAGGTTGAGTCGCAGATGCCGGGTCTCTACCGCATAAAAGACGCAGATGACAGGGTAAGGGTCTGGCACCGAAATCATCTCCTACCTATCCCACAAGTGGGGGATGATGAGCCAGAAATAGAGGCTACACCCCTGGATGGTGAGCCTGAAAGATCGGATGAAGTTGAAGAAACAGTCAACGAAACTGCATAGGATCCTATGGAGGGACCCTCTCAAAGGGCACCCAGAAATCAAGGGGCACCTCCTGAAGGAGCTGCGGGTAATGGCCCAGACACCAGGCGCCTACTCCGGTGGCTCCAATGAGCCAACTACTGGACCCTATTAGTCCTTGCTTTATATCCCAAAGAGACGTTACAGAGACACTAGTATCCCCAATGTGAGAGGCTGAGGAATATGGACATTATTACCCAGAGGGAGTTGAAGAAGGGCTTCGCAGAAGCCAACGTGCTAGTTACCCTCCAAACTGGGTAACTTATGATTCTTTTGCGGAACCTCACTATGAGGCCAGCAGTGGTCTCCGTAGTAAGATCGAGTAAGATCAAATTGGTCATAGTCATGTTTACTAAGATATATAGCTTGGTGTAAAGCCGATTCATGTGTTGAGTTGTAAATACTGTACATGTCATGCATTTTTATTATATAAATGTTGTGTTGATGGTTATGTAATTCCCAAGCGGGATGTTGGATCTTTCACCAGGGAGAGAGTATAGCCTTGGTCCCTCTGGTTCCCCTGTAAGTAGAAAGAGCCGTCTGAGAAGCTCAAAGGCAGTCTACCTAATGGCACATGCCTGTTGTTGACATAAATGGAGAATGGAGGAGCAAAAAGGCTGCTGCATCTATCTTTGACCTTTTGCTCTGGTTCCCCTACCTTTCCATAGGCAGCGAAGGCTGGGGAGAGTGCGAGGGGATACGCAGAGGAGTATAGTTGTGGCAGCCTTTTGGGACTAGCTCTGCTGGGATCTAAACGTCCCAGAAGCCTCAGGGGCTGTAGACCACATGTTGCCAGGCAGCCAAGAGGGCTGCGGCATTTAAAACAGTTAGGACAGTTAGAACGGTGATAACAGTTAGAACAGTGATAACAGTTAGGACGGTTAGGGCAGTTGGTGCCAAGACAGAGAAAGTGAAGGTTGGTTCTGGGTGTCAGTGGTACCCAGACTAGGCCAGATTAACCCTTTAGGTCCAAGATAGGCTCCACTCAACTAATCAAATTGTTGCTGCTACAGTGAACCCCCTTGCTAGGGACATTTCTCCTGTAGCTATATACAGTTAGTGTATAGTGCCATTTGAAGATGCCGCACAGCGATTTGCGGACTGTGGTCTGGGGCAGGGCCACCACAGCACTATCATAGACTATCAAAGGTGAGACCCTCCTACCTGAGTTCGCCCCACGCTGAGGCTTTGCTGACATAGACGTCGCTAGATCAGTGGATCCCTTTTGCTCTTCGGCCATACCCAGGTGCTGGAGCACCTGGACAGGTACCTCTCAACATGCACATACACTTTCAGTTACTGTGGGCAGCACTGTCTCACACTTTTGGGTGTGAGGACACAGACCCAGCACTCTATCTATACATACTTATAGGATTGTTATTATGTTTATGTTATCTGCCTTGCCTAGGTGTCATCTATAAGGTATAGCACCCTATTATTTACAGACTATTTTAATAGCAAAATTAACTATATATATATATATATATATATATATATATATATATATATATATATATATATATATATACATACACACAGTCTAGGGTAAAGGATTCGGAACTCCTGCATACTGACAACTTTAGCAATATTATATTCAAGCAGCTAAGTGAAGGTATACTCCAGTCTGGGCATTATCTCACACTAGAGTTACATCTGTTGGTGGTTAAGATTATATGTGGATATTTTGAGTATGTTTACACATCTCTATAGGGTGGCATAGTACATGATACCTAAATATATATATATATATTCATGGATTGCGGAGGAAACAGCCAAGTTCCTGATGCAAACATACCCCATTACACCGGTCATTTATATACTCCCTAAAATACACAAATCTCTGACCAAGCCTCCGGGGAGACCTATCATCTTGGCACGGGGGTCCTTGTGTCATCCACTATCACAGTTCTTGGATTTCTACCTTCAACCCATGGTGATACGGATGGCCTCATTTGTCAAAGATACAACTGACTTCATCCACAAATTGGAAGGCATTTCACCGGTTACTGCAGATACTATACTGGTAACCATAGACGTGGGCAGTCTATATACGAACATCCCACACCAGGAGGGCATTGAACGATCCGTGATCACTTCAGTAAGTTTGCAGAGCACAAGGGGCCGCCACTAGAATACTTGTTATTGCTGCTGGAGGTGATACTTCATAAGAACTACTTTAGGTTTGAGAAAACCTTTTATCTGCAACTAACAGGCACCGCCATGGGGTCAAACATGGCACCGGCGTATGCCAACCTTTTCATGGATACCTACAAGAACACCCATTTGCTTACCGATGCCCCATTTGCGGACCGTATATCCAACTACTATCGCTACATTGATGATGTGTTCCTGGTCTGGCGAGGACTGGAAACAGAGCTTCTATCATTTACTGAGTATCTAAACAAAATTCCATGTACAATTAGGTTCACAGCTAGCTACAGCACCATTGAAGTTCCTTTTCTTGATACCATTGTCTATAAGGACAATGGCAAACTCTGCACACGTCTATTCCAGAAGCCCACAGATAGGAACACATTATTACATGTAACCAGCCATCATCCACCACCATTAAAAGCAGGTCTCCCGTTCTCACAACTACTACGTGTCCGGAGGATTGTGAGTGACCCCAAACTAGTGGAGTGTGCACTTCTGGAGATGGCCTCTTGCTTTCTAGAGAGGGGATATGATCCCAAAGAAGTTTATAAGGCACTCATCAAAGCCAGGATCCCAAAGAGGGAGGAGCTGCTGTCACCAACAATGAGGACCACTGATTCTGATCTCTGTAAGGTAGTCAGCACTTACAGCACTGCATCTGGACATATCAAAAGGACTATACAACAACATTGGCATATATTGGCTAATGATCGCAAGATTGGGAAAGACTTTAATTCTCCACCCCTTTTTTGTTATGAAAGAGACAGAAATCTGGGAGATCTGCTTATACATTCTGATCCCGTTGACAAATGCATGCCAGCAATGACCTGGCTGGCGAGAAAACCGGGGTCATACAGATGCCATGGCTGTACCAACTGCCAGTTTATGCAGACGGGAAGTACTTTTGCTCACCCTCAGACTGGCAAATCTACAAAAATTAAACAATATTTAAACTGTGAGTCTAAATATGTAGTGTACTTCATCAAGTGCCCGTGTGGGCTCTACTACGTCGGAAAGACGATGAGAATGTTAAAGGAACGTATCAGTATTCATCGATGCGCAATCAGGAGGGCACTACTGGGTGCTGAAGATGATTATGATTTAAAACACCAACCGGTGGCGCGACACTTCAGGAAACACAAACACAGTTTAGCAACTCTAAGATGCATGCCCATTATACAGGCTCGTGCCCCTACCAGGGGTGGCGACAGGAATAAGCTACTATTACAGCTGTACTTAAATCAAAGATAGCTTTAGTTTCCAATGACCCCAAAAGGGCTTAACGAGGATTTTAAGCTACTGTAAGTTGTTTTCTTTAGGTCAGATCCTGATGATACCTATGGACATGTGCGTGTGGACAATTACATTAATTTCACTGATGTGCTTCATGTATAATATCCTCTGTTGCTCTCCTTTGTTTAGAAGTCTATACATATTTATTCATTATTTGTTTACATGCAAGTTCTACTTATTGTGGTATTCCCATATGCACTTATGGTTCACATGACAGAGTCTGGCTCTGTCCTCTAGTAATGTCAGTACATTCCATCATGATCCCCACCACTCCCTCACACTCCCCCACACCTATATGTCCCTGGTTTTATTATGTTTCACTTATGTATGGCACAACCTGCTTTACTTCTTTAGATATCCTCTCCCTGTTGCCCCTGACATATCAATCAGAGCTCAGACCCATTGGTAACCATGACAATGGATGCAATACACAGCTGGGTGAATAGCAGTATGGAGGTATCTTATGTAAGCTTAATCAACACATGACATCAGAGCTGCAGGTTTCTTGTGTTAATTTAATTGGGTGATGGTGATTGGTTATTTGACTTTCAGTGTTTGATGTATATATATATATGTGGTGAACTGTATCATTCTCCCTTTGTAACCCCTGAGGAAGGTCCCATTCTGTAGGACTGAAACGTTGGGTTTCTGGATATATTTTTGTTATCACTAATACACTTTGATTTTCAACATTGAGTGCTGTCTCTTGTTTACCAATCCTTGGAACGGTAACGTATAACTATATATATATATATACACACACCTACTTTAGGTACTATTCCGTTTTAAGTGGAATGCTAATATTAGCACCACCTTTTGTGACCCCGTTATATGGCTTAAGGCATGATCCTGTGTTACGTATTAGTCTTGTCTTATTTGTGTGCACTACCTTATTTTAAATTAAGATTATCAATAAAGAATATTTTTAATTTCTTCATCTAACACATCTTAGGTTAAAGTGTGCTTAACAGCTGAGTTATTTTTCTTTGGTAGGCACTGAGGCAGCTGTTGCTATTTCTCTTTACCAGTCTCTGGCTGCAATCTGTAAGCCATTGGTTCAGAATTAAGCTATATTAAAATGTCCTTACTTTAAATAAGATTGACTGGTGAACAAGATGCTCCATGATATAACCATAACACATCTTTTTTCCCTGTCTCTGGAGAGATACATCTCTTTCCAGTGGTAATTGTTTTGCTTTTCTTTACTTTTGTTAACATTTTTCTTAATCTAGATAATAGTTTTTTATTATTGATATTACCTATCAAATTTATAGGCGTTCCTACACTTTCGAAAATGGCTGCTAAACTTCACAAAAAAAAAAAAAATGACCAAATCATAGATGTCCTCTACCTAAAACATAAACAGCCCAAATAAAAATGACAGCCTCTGCTAAACAAAATGTATCTGTAATTGTTTGGGCCATGGAATGTATGCTTAAATTAATAAACCTAATAAATACCTTAAATTATATAACATATATTACAGAGAGTGGCTGCAGTATTAGAGGTGAAAGCTTTCCCTTGATTGCAAATCCAGTATACCATGCTAAATGGCACTTGACCTTTCCATATTTCCTTTTCTTCCATGCTCTATCAAAATTCATAAATCACATTTCCCAAGCCACTATCTCTCCATAAGTAAATGAGATGACACATTCAGTCTTGCATTCCAGGTCGTGCACATGTGCAATACAATTATAATAATGGCTGGCGGAACAGGGGCGTCAGTTGCAGAAGTCAGCTTCAAAAGCGATGTCACGAACAGCACATCTGTGAGCACGTGACCTGCATATGGGACATGGGTTAATACACAGCCCTCTAGCTGGTCCACATTTCATCTCGCAAAGGTCCCTCAAATGAACAATATCTCCCCTCAATCCATCCCAATATACCACCTGTCATGGACAGTACACTTGTTAGCACGTGACTTAGATATGCAACCAGGGTTAATACACACGGCTTCTCTAGCCAACTCACTTTTTTCCTTCGCAAGGTACTTTCAATTAATTAATATTTACCCCTTACTCGATTGCAATCATAACTATATGCTTCCACCACCCAAGAAATATCAAATTATATTATTTGCAGAATCGACGGTCCCTGTTTATTAAAGAAAACTATGCGCTTAACACACAGAAATCTGTTATAACAAACTGTGTCAAAAAATGGACTTTACTATCTACAAAGCGTGCAACCCGTTCAGTCAGAGCCAAAGCATCACTTATTAAAGTTTGGCTTTAATATACAAAAAGAGAGTGCTTAGATTACATAAAATGATTATTTCAAGAACACACAGTTACAATAAATGCAGAACAGTTTCTTAAATGAAAGGATAAAACAAACAGAAATCCTTATTCAGCACGTTACTATAATGTCATACTGTAGGTCTTTCCCAGAGAGGTCACTGGGAGTAGAAAGATAAAAATGTATGAGTCTGATCCCAAACACACCTCTGTTGAATTCTGATTTTCTATTCAAACATGCCAACATTTATGTCCAGGCCTTCTTGTATTGAAACAAACATAAGACCCACCCCTGTCGTAAATCAGCTACTTGGGTGTTTTCTCTTCTGACATTTAAAATCTGACTCAATATAATTGCCTCGCCTGCACTAGTACTAGCCTTGAGAACGAGCGCAAGCACGCGCGAAACGATCGTCGGCATATGATTTTTAATTTCTGACTCAGCCAGCAGTTTGGGATGTCTAGATTCTGGTCTCATTAAGAGATTACAGACTATATAGATTTATATCTCTCTTACGAGCGTAGTCTCTGCTGATAGTGCATACTCTTACCTGTCAATGCGGTCTGAGTGCGGCTACATCACATGACCGCTACTGGAGAAACAAACACTTCCTGGTTCCCGCAGCGGCTGCACAAATGAGTTCAAGTATCTGTGGCTATTTACGCATATACTTTGTATCCCGGTATCGACACTACCTACCACAATGAACAATGATTCAGTGGGGAGTCTGCTTATTGTATGTTGCAGCACCAAGGGTGAATTTTCACCTTCCCGGTCGGTCGTTACGTTAGGAGCTACCACTAGAGACTTTATCCCACAGTCAGACCCACAACATAGTATATCTAGCATCCATCTTACTATTGAAGTATAGATTACAGATACAGCCCATGTAGTTGTGTTTGATCAGTCACTCTATGGGCTAGTACTAACAGACGGAGTCATAGTGAACTAGGGATTTGACACTCCCAAACTTCACTTTTTAAATGTCAGGTTATATGGTCAATAGAGTACAAATAGTATATATTGAAGAATAACCATCTACTCTTTTAACTAAAGTGCAGTATAGGTGTAGCACCAGCAGTGTACTATAAGGGTCAGTATTTTCTACCCATGGAGGTAGTTATTGGTTGATTTATATACTATTTTGAACAGCTCTATTACCAGAGGGCCTATTATAGCATTATATTGCCTTGTGGCCTTTTACTGAGCCAGGCTAATATACCATATAGTAAAGCTCTATCATTAGAGTGCCTAACATAGCATTACATTGCTGTATGGCCAATTATTGAGCCAGGCAAATATGTCCATCATTACCTTGGCTTAGCACTGATTTATCTGCTGTTCTACTGACCTTAACCACCGCTACACACGTCATGATCTTCATGCATAACCCTTTCTATTTTAATTATAATACTAATAAAGATTATTTCTTAATTTGACAACTTAACACTAGGATATCTGAGTGCTCCCTTGATACCAGGTCTTTCTCTCCAGTCTCCTTCAATAAATCAACACTCATAACTTCATTTCCTGAATACTTAGACTGACGCCATCTTCATCATGGCATCTGTGCTCTCCACATGCATGCCGGCACCTAATATTTGATAGCCTAACATCTATTTTCACAGGAGAAACAGTTATAAGTCTTTTTGCACCTTTTACCCATGCAGTGTGTGGTTGATTCGATTTTTCTAATCGCAATGGTGACAGATATCCATTCATTACTCTTGCTGTCTGACTCATAATGTCTTATATTTAATAAAGTCCCCCAAATAAGTGGTGACCTGTCTGTCCCCTCTCCCTGGGATGACAAGTGATAATTTAAGACCGTTACAGTTTTCTTTGAAGCTGACAGGTTAGGATCTTGGCTATCGCCCCATGCCTTAGAAAACTACACATATTTCACTATTAGTGGACCATCTGTGATATACCCCCCATCACCCCCAATTAAGCCCTCTTTGTTGATCTGCAAAGACACAGAAAAGGTCTTGACCTGTCAAACACAATATCTTGTATTTTTAAGACAATCTGTAACCACATTAACCCCTGAAGCACCAGATTGATTAAAATACATAATATTCCCTGCCGTTTTTATAACAAACGAGAATTGTAAATTACAGTAATATTGGCTTGTAATATATATATATATATATATATATATATATATATATATATATATATATATATATATATATATATATAAACAAAAGAAAAAGGAAAGTATCCCACATAGAGCACTCAGGTGCACATAAAATATAACAATTTTATTAGAAAACATGTCACAAACAACATGTAATAAAACAGTCTCCAAAACCTCCTATTGTGGTCCAAAAACCACATATACACACACCATAGTATCGTGAAGGCAAAATAGCAATAATAAATCTAGGCTATCCTATATAAATGGTAACACCCTAGACTCAGAGTGATAAGGCAAACAATTTGCCTATACACCTGTGAGACCGGCCGGTCATGTGATGAAAGCTATAAGGATAGCTAGAGCAGATAATAAGCCCTAATAAAATGCACAAAATGAACCAAGGGTCCTGCAAGTACCAGAAAAAACAACTCACCTAGACAAAGTGGTGGCGAAACGATTGTCGGGGTTTGCCCATGTCTGTCTGCACTCTTATGTGATCTCCTGTGATCTCCTCCTTGTTCCTGCATATACCGGAAGTACGTTGTGGGTGGACGGTAGCGATGGTGCTCACAGCTAAAGCGGACTGTATTGTATGATTCCCTTGACACTCTGGTTACAGCAGGCATAACATTGGACTAAGTATTCCTGTGCTTCTATTGATTTTTGCCTCAGTTTCCAATCAGTTGTCCGTGGCTACCAACACTAACATTGTTACACTGTTTGCACACACCTGATGCAAGCATTATCGGTTCTGCCTTTCACTACACTATTTTCTGCTGGGCAGCTTTATCATGTTCTGTGTATCTAGCAGTGGTTAGAGTCACCTTCTCTATGGTTCATAGAAGCTGCTGTTCTCTATATCATTTTGTCTCATGTATGTTACTATTCTGCATTTTACTGCTCCCTGTTACCACATGAGTGTATTTACACTTCTCATGATTACTGTGGACAGGGAGTAGTTTTTTCTGGTACTTGCAGGACCCTTGATTCATTTTGTGCATTTTATTAGGGCTTATTATCTGTTCTAGTTAGCCTTATAGCTTTCATCACATGACCGGCCGGTCTCACAGGGGTATAGGCAAATTGTTTGCCTTATCACTCTGAGTCTAGGGTGTTACCATTTATATAGGATATCCTATATTTATTATTGCTATTTGACCTTCATGATACTAAGGTGTATATGTGGTTTTTGGACCACAATAGGAGGTTTTTGAGACTGTTTTATTACATGTTATTTGTGATGTGTTTTATAATAAAATTGTTATATTTTGTGTACATCTGAGTTCTCTATGTGGGATACTTTTCTTTTTTTTGTTTGTATTTGATATTATCCCCAGTGCCGTCAGCACCTTACTTATTGGTTTATTTGCTGATTTAGGTTTTGTTATATTTAGATCAGTCGCAGGCTTATTCTGTGTTGTCTATAAAAAAGAAATATATATAATGTAACACGGTTTCCCCCCCCCCCCCCACCTCACTTAGGGACCAGTATTGGGGAGTAGGCGTATTACCAGGTGTGTGTGGTGCTCTACCTGTAGGCTTGCTGGAGTTCTGAGTTGTCTGCCAGATGGTAAGGAGACAGGAACAGGACTGGCTCAAACAGGTCTCTGGGTTCTTCTGGGTTGGTGTCAGCGCCTCCAGCAGTGATGGAACCCATGGGATGTGGGTGTCAGCCCCCATCACTGCACGATCATATCCCTCCTGCCCAGGAACTGACACCAGAGGCAGAGGTATCTTTGAACGGATTTTATTGCAGGGCATGCTGCATCAGCTCTTTGTTGCAGCACAACACATTCTCCACTAGCCCCAGGCTTTCTAGAAGGTGCATACCCGTCAGTAGGGCTCTGATCCTGGTGGTCTCTATGCCAGCCGGCCTAAGGTGAGCATGCTTGCCCCGCCATGGGGAAGGCTGACAACCCCGTCCTCTCTCTCTGGGGAGCAGAGGACAAGGACCCTCTCTCTCCTCACTCTCTGAGGAGCTGAGGGGAAGACCTCCCTCACTCTCTGAAGAGCTGAGAGGAAGACGTCCCTCTAACTTTTGGCTACTCCCTAGAAAACTCTGGAAGGGGCGGGCAGTAGCATATAATACTGTAATCAGTGGCACTGTTCTAATTAAACATTATTATATCTTTTGGATCTCATATTTAAACAAGTTCCTGAAACGAGATTTAAAAAAAAAAAACTGTGCAGTAAAGTTTTCATTACGAGAAATGCTCTGATCCTGTATCCCTTAAGCCCTGTGTGGGAACAATTTTAGTCCTCATTTGAATGGCGCTGAACTATTTTTCAGCACTAGAAAGTATTTTCACAGCCTACTGGATAACGGTCATAGATCCTAAGAACTCTGCATATTTTGTGTCCTTGTGTGCATCAAACTGTGATCTAAAGTGTAAATATCAGAAGTTGAACACATATATTAAAATTAAATGTTTCAAATTATGCATATCTGTTCTCTTCTTGTTCCTAGTGCCAAGTCTGAAGCAGTAAATCTTCCTGGCTAACGATCTTTACCAAATGTGAGAAACAATGAACACTTGGCAACAAAGAAGTTAAGTAGCAGATGGTTGGGATCCTGACATACTCTCCACTGCTTTATACTACAGTATGTTCGTAGTCAAGTTGAGGACCCCTTTGTAAACTTGAAATGCTGATTTTAATGGTTCGGAAATAGCAAAAATCTTTAATGTGTTAAACAAATAAAAGCTGATTTATGAATGCAAATTACCCTTATTGATTCTATTAATATTACTTGTAAAAGACAAATGTGACAAATAACAGGACTGCTCATGCTCAATAAGGCTTATAAGAAAGGCCTCTCTGTTTGTGTTCACCCCCTTGCGGAGAAACAAGCTTAGGCTAAGTCCCACCCCACAATTAGATGGATCAGCCACAATCTGTGATCCGTACTATATTCAAACGCTGCCAAACAATTGTAATAATGAGTCATTATTCTAATAAATAACATAATTTGTCAGCCTCTCAGAACCAGCTTGACATGCTGCACTAATCCTAAATGGAATTTGTATGTGAAATTGTTGACTAATTTGCCTTAGTAAACCTGGCTGTGGTCCTGCTCCCTCTTTCTTGTTTTGACTTTTCTCTGATGTTCTCCCTATCTGTCTCTCAAGTCTCTCGGTGACTTGTTTCTCTTTTCTTCCCACTCAGCTTTTGGAGGTTATAGCTAGATATTAATTAAACTGCGATAATGTCAATCTGGGCACTATAACAAGGAAAATCCCTATCATTAACTAAGAGCCCCATAAGATGCCAGTGCAAATGCAGTGCAAAATAAGGTAGCCTTGAACTTGTCGCAAAAAATGGTGTTCGTGGCTTTTAATAATTTTCCAAGCAGACGAACTAATCGGCCTACATGGTCTCTTGCCATGCGGAGGCGCGTCCACCCTAGTACCACCATCTACACTACAAAACCCTTTATAAATGGTTCCATAGCTTATTTAAAGATGACATGCCAGACAAGACGGATAGGGCTCAACTGACCTCCACGCTCTGTTTATATATATTTTTTTATCAATAATGCCGCCAGCATGCGCTCCTCGGGTGATTGTCCTGGAGGCCCAAATCCCACAACCCAGGCCTGAAATTCCTTCCAGCCTCTGCAATAACTAGCCCAAGTACCCGGGGCAATGGATCCTGCTACTAAGTCCCTGACATTGACATCAACTGCTGTTTTTATCAGGACCCGCAACGTTTCTAACTTCCCTGCAGAGAGCTGGTTTGATTTCTTCAAGTTCCCCGATGCGCTGTGCAATTTCTTTGAACACACCTAGCAAGTATGCATAAAGTCTCGCTGCCGCTGGGACCCACAAAGAAAAAACCATCAAGGTAATGTACAGTACCACTCCATCCAGATCTGATATGTATTTTACCACTGAGTCAAGAAAAGAACTACAGCGCACAAAGTATGAGCAGGAGATTGAACCGCCCATAGGCAAGCAACGATCTACATAAAATTGGAATTACTCCAGATGAACCGGGAGAAGCCCAAAAGCCTCTATGTTGGCTTTAGCCATAAGGGCCCCTGCCCGCTGCGCTTGACCACCGCAATCACATCTTCTAAGGAGGAGTATCGCACTTTTGTCAATTTCTCAAGGGTACCATCATTAATGGAACCACCAAAGGAAACAAAAGTTGGTGTACTTAACGGAACACTCCTGGCTCCTTTTTTGGGACTACCTCTAACAATGATAGCCACAAATCCTGCAATGGTGGGTGTGTGCGAAAAGGGCATGCTATACAGCCCAATTCTACTGTTTTTGTATTTTCTGCTGCACTATCTATCTGTGGTCTTTCCCTGACCTTGGGTTTCTGATACATACTACGACCTACTTGGGATGCTAAAAACAAATTGTTAAAACAGAGGCTCTATTGGGGAACTTGGTGAGCCACGGCAGCATCTGTCCGCATTCACTAGGCTCCTTGCCCTTTGGGCAAGAGTTACCGATAGTTGCTCTTGCAGTAGCTGTGCCTTCCTTTTCTACGGCTTTTTATGGCAGGGTGACTTTTGAAACAGATCTTAAAATCATGGCGGAATCTACATGTCCCACCACACTTACACCTATCCTCATTAAATGCCAACAGACACTTTTGGCTGGTGGCTGACTGCTCAGTGTATTGGCTGCCAGCCTGTCGGGGAAAGGATGGTGGATGGAGACTGGGGAGTAATTAACCAGAGAAAAAGCTGCATATCTGTGTCCCTAATTCACATGTGGTTGAACCACCATCTTGTGTCTATATGCCTCACCATATGCCCATCTGAAGAGCCCCCATATATCTGGCAGGTTTCCAGATGGTGTCTAGGTATTGAAAAAGTGAGGAACATTTTCTCTGGTCTTTTCCCCCTATAATAATAGGAAGGATTACAAAACCCTGCAGCCAGTTGCCAAATAGTTTTGGGCTGACCTAGATGCTGCGGCCATTGCGCCCTTCTTGCGAGCTGAACAGCCTACAGACCTGTGCGGGAAAAAAACTAAGCTGATTTGCTTGCAATATACCTGCCACCTCACCAAATCCTGACCGTTGCTCCTTGTGGACCTCTCTGTTCCATTTTAACATGTGCAGCCCACCAGGCCGTTCTATCCAGCAAGGAGCTCGAGATTACTGGAGAAATAAATACCATGAATTCATCTAGCCCATCATTAAAATCTAACAATTGATGTGACTCTGGGGTGTTGTTTGCCTTCCTCTGGATCCATAAGTATAGATATATGATAAAATATCTGTTGTCTAAATTTAGCATAGGTTGAACTTGATGGACGGAAGTCTTTTTTCAACCTCACCTACTATGTAACTATGTAACAATGGACCAGGCCTGCTTTCTTCCTCTCTATGCAGGGGTTAACAAGCAACAGGCCTGACTGGGTCAACCTCAGCCTGTGGTGCAGTGCTGCTCCTTGTTTGGATGCCTAGGGCCCCCCTGAAGTGCAGGGGACATGCTGCCTGTGAGACCCCTGCTTGCTCCAGCAGACCAGCAGGGGCATTTTTGTGCTGCAGGTCTAATGGAAGCAGCCCCTTCTGTAGTAAGAGACCCCCCTCCCCCAGCTCCCCTTGATAACATCCTCCTCCTAATACCGAGAGCTGCCCTGCATGTCGGCACCACAAGAGGCTCTGCTGGTTGGGCTGGTGCTCCATAGAGCACCGCCCACAGACATTTAGCTCTCTCTTCCCTGGCCTGCAGCAGGATGCCTGAGATGTCCTCCAGACCGCAACGTCATCTTGATGCTACAAAGGGGCCGTTTGGAAGAGGCCCATCCCACCTCTCTTATTCTGACTTTTTCTCTCCTTGTACCCCCTCACCCCCCCGCCCTCTGCTATCACTCAATGCCTGTCCTCCTATCACACAATCTTATTCCCTCAATCTTCTGCTCCAAACACTCAACCACCTACTCAATCCCCTCCCCCCCACTGGCCTCACACACACACACACACACACAATACCCCCACAACCTCCCCCCCACACACTCACAATACCCCCACAACCCCTTCATCCAATACCTCCAAATGTAAATGTGGTAAATATATATATAGTGTGTGTGGTACATGTATTATGTGTTTGTGTATGTGTTGTACATGTGTGGGCAGGCGTGTGTCATTGTGTATATGTGGTACATGTAATGTGTGTATGTGGAGTGTGCGCGTGTTTGTGGTTCATGATTTGTCTCTGTGAATGTGGTACATGGTGTGTGTGTTATGTAGTGTGTGTGTGTGTGAGAGAGAGAGAGAGAGAGAGAGAGAGAGAGAGAGAGAGAGAGAGAGAGAGAGAGAGAGAGAGAGAGAGAGAGAGAGAGAGAGAGAGAGAGAGAGAGAGAGAGAGAGAGAGAGAGAGAGAGAGAGAGAGAGAGAGAGAGAGAGAGAGAGAGAGAGAGATTATATATGATGATTTTATGGTATGTATGTATTTAAATAGTGCATGTATAATGTGTGGAGTATATGATGCATATACTGTACAGTGTGTTGTGTGTGGATGGTGTATACTGTATATCTGTCATATACTGTACAAATGGTTTTTTTGTGTTTATTTGTTTGTTTTTAACAATGCCACACACACTCACACACACTTTCAGCAGAGACTAACCTTCTTTGTAAACTTCCTATGCTTTTTAAGAGCAGAACTACAAAATAACCAAATGTTTATTTTCAACTCCTACTTTAGTCTGTATTTTCACCACATTTATTTTACAATGGGGTTATCCTAGGAGAAATATAAGTATTTTCTGTACCTGATGGATGATTCCTTTGCTCTGCATATTGTAACATGAGACTGTTCACAATTAATCTGTGAAGCAGAATATTCTGCACATTATTTCCTATTACCAGGAAGCAGGTGACCTATGTCCTTATATAGATACTACCTGCCTATAACACAGTGAGATCCTCTTCCTGTTGTAATGCCCACACCACGTTGCAGTCTCTTTAAGTTCCAGATTAAGGCAGGAAACTTAGTATTTCTCAATACAGGATTTATTTGCAGGGTTAAATTATACACTAACAGGCCCACCGTCCCTTTAAGTCAAAACAAATCACAAAATAAATGCCTACTCATCTTAGGATACTAACTATATGTAACCCAGGTCTCCAGCAGCTCCTAGAGACCCCCCTCCCTTGGAGCAGCGTGGTCGCGGGTGCCGCCGGAGCCAGCAACGGACCCGACGGCTGCTTCCAAAGGTGGGGGCCGGAGCAGGGAGTAGCGTGCTATCTCCGCGAGCAGGCTGGTTGCCGGGGACGCGATCGGGCCGTTGCTAAGGCCGCGATCGCGTTGCTGCGGTCCCGGCAGCTAGCGAGGAGGGCGCCGCCATTGCGGAGAGACTCGCGCATGCGCAGTGATCGCGCAGGCGCAGGTAAGGCCCCAGAGCTAGGGAGAAGTCGCGCGAGTGTAGGGAAAGTGCAGGAAGGGTTGAGGTGGCCTCCAAAGACTCGCGCATGCGCAGGACAAGTGCGCACGCGGCCCCAATGTATTTGCAGCCTCCACGGGACTACAACTCCCATGAGGCTTAGGGGCAAGCACATCAGGTGCCTCCGTGTGGCCAATAAGGGCCAAGGATCTCCAGAGGGAGCAATAAGATACATTTCGCGCGCTGAGAACGGCAGTTGGAGCTGAGGAGCTGTGAGGGAAGGAAGGGTGCAGAGAGCATGTGCAGCTCCTGCATCGAGTAAGGTCCCCACATCCCCAGTAAGGCCCTAACTCCCCACCAGGTTAGTGTTGAGGGACGGCCCAGATAGGGACGCTGCCCTTAGTGCGTGTCTGTGTGCTGTCTTGTCAGGATCACGGCTGGCAGTGCTGTGAGGCCTGACAAGAAGGCATAGTGATAGTGTGCAGCAAGTGGCTGTACGCGTTATGAAGTTTGCAGTGCGTAGTGTTAGTGTTAGGGTTCAGTGAGTGTCAGGACTGGGATGAGTTAGGGGAGTGGGGCAGGTTATTACTCCGCGGGCCCTAGAAGATTTCCCCAAGCCACCCCAGGTTGCGGTTCATCAGGGACAGGCCCTAGGTTAGGGTTCCTGTCACGTTAGGGTTAGTGAGAAAGAGATAGGGATATAGCGGCGGTTGCTGTTCCCGTGATGCGGTTGGTGTTCCCGTGAAGCGGTGGGACCCTCGTTTGGGTTCCTGGAGAATTACCTGGATAGGATCAGACGGATGCATCGCACGTCTGACCCTTTTAGAAGATTGTTGCGGACCCGAGCATCGGAGTGCTCGGAAGGTATTCACTATATATATGTGCACCAACAGGCCTAACACATTAATTAGTGACTGCGCAGTCACCCACGTTCTCTACTAGAGTGCGGGACATTGGGTGGGGATTCTCGGGACACTGGGTGGGATCACCTAGTGTTGGGAAGCGTCCTGCGCGACGCAGTAAGTGTCTCCTCTAGAGAGGGACACAGGTTATGATGTTGATATTGCTGTGATCTGTTTCTTGCATGTTGAGTAAAGTCCCTAGTTAATATATATATCTGTGTGAGTATCGATTATTGTGATTGTCCTGCGAGGAACCACTCCCCCTATGGTGGGAGCCATCGCAGGTGGAGGCGCTGCATCGTTGGAAGTAAGTACCCCTAGTATAATGGCCCCAGGTTCCCCATGGCGGACGCTCAGCCCTCCTGTGAGCCAACAGGTATAGCACCACACTAGAAGTAGTCAGATACACCTACACACCCCAATCTCACTTAGGGTGGGGGTAAGAGGGCTACATTTGGAGGCGCTGCTGAGATACAGACCTGGGGTGCCCTGTTCCATTTTTTTCCCAAATTGTCCAAGTCTCAATTTTTTGTCGCCATGTTTGTGAAGTCCGGACACGAGGTCCTTGCCTGGGCTTTGAGGCAGTATATGGAGCCTGGCCGGGTAGTGGCAGTAGGAGGCCTTCCCGCAACTATGCCCGCGGTTGAGGTTCAGTACTCTATGCGTAAAATTCCTGGGTGGCCGCACGCATGTGTTTTAGATGAAGAACACGATTCCACGGCCCCATGGAAAACAATACTTGTTGTAGCAACCCCCACTGCAAATATATGCCTGGCAGAGGCACCGTCCGCCCTGTGTATGCCCGGGGGCCCATCTGAGGGATACCCCCTAGTTTACGCAGACCTAGTAAAATGGCGTCTCCCGCCAACGCAGGAGAACGCACGTGCTGCTGACTGCAAGCCTGCACTAGATTGTGTTGAGGAAAACTGTCCGGGATTGGCGGGAAAACCAGAAGGCTACCCCCCTATCTATACAGAGAAGCCTAGTGTAATTGCAGAGACTGTGATTAAAATGGAGTCTCTCTCTAGCAGTGAGTCACACCTAAGATGGTGGCTCCCGCCAAGTCGGGAGAGCACCAGGACTGTGCAAGAAATTGTTGCAGAGTATTGTCCGGGTTGGGCGCGAAAACCCGAACCCCGCCCCTGCACTGTGAGTGACTCAGCACAGAGCCAGAACCACTCCTTTGCAGAAAGGGCCCCTCCTTCAGATTCCACCAGGGGGAGTGCCCCTCCTTCAGATTCCACCAGGGGGAGCAAGCACTGTGACTTCCAACCAAACGTGGATGAGACAGACTGTTCTAGGGAGGAGGAGCCTGACCTCTATATCACTATGAGTTGTGCTGAAGTTAAGTCTGTCTTCAGGGAGAAATTACTTAGGGATTCCCGCTACCAACAACCGGTTGTGGAGGGCCCGTGTGCCCGAGTGAACATTTCAGATCCGGTTCCTGAGCGGGACGAGGTTGAAGTCCCATCGGTGGCGATGCGCCTACCGGCGAACCACCCCAGCGATTATACAGAGGAATCACAGGGTAAGGTGTACATACCCCCACCTTCTTCTAGTGAATCCAGCGACCAGTCACTTGTGGTGATGCGCCTGCCGGCGGACCACTTTAGTGACAGCAATGAACACCCTATCTTGGTGGATGCAGAGCCTGCTGTGGGCCCGTGTGCCCTAGAGGAGGTGTATCCCGATGTTGCGGACCCTGCTGTGGGCCCGTGCGCCCTACAATGGTCAGTCCGACCTACTACCGAGGTACCATCGGTCCTAGAATGGGGACCAGTACCAAACGACGATGAGGGTGAGTCGACTGCCCCAGGGGTGTCGGGGGTGAGCCTCCAGGTGACCGCGGAGCACGATGGCTCCTTAAGTCTGGTCACCCGGGCGAAGGGCTCCCCTCTGCATCGCGTCCTGGCGGAGGTGTCCTCCTTGGGAGAATCCATCCCAAGCCAGTGGAGTGGTAAGGAAATCCCTAACTCCCCACAATCTCCGATGGAGCTGGCCGTGAAGAAGGCCAGAGTTGTGGCTTCTGAACGGAGTATGAGCCCGTGCGCTCCGACACAAGTGGTCCCAGGACTGGGATCCAACGCTCCCGAGTTTTCAGCGCGTAAGTGGACTGCCCCAGAAGTGCCGGGGGCAGGTCCCAAGACAGCCGAGGCGGGAACTGACAGCGTCCCCGAGGACCTGTTGGCCACCGTGAATCACCGCAGGGGTAAGGTGTCTACTCTTTCCCCCCTGCCAGGTGAAACCGAGACATTGTCCAGTGCTCGCTTCTCAGTGGAAGCCTCACAAAAATATAGGGACAAAGACTGTGAGGAGAGAGATTCAGGGAAAGCTGCCTCCTTTAAGCCCAAAAAGGAGTGTGCCATTCGCCAAGTCGTGGACCGCGGAAAAGGTCCTGGCCTCCTGGTCTGCCGCATCCCTGCCGCGGATGACCGGGTAAAGGCACAATTCAGAGACACTGTGCTACTCCTTCCACCAGGGGGAGGAAGTAGCGAGGAACCCGTGACTTTTGCCCTTCGGTGTGCTCTTCAGGAAATTTTTCTGGGGGAGGCTCACGGACGCAAAAGTGAGGTACCCCCACATGATCAGTTAGGGGCACCCCAAAAATGGTCTCAGCTAGCCTCGGGTATTATGTGTAAATTTCATTGTACCCAGTCATATAATTGCCATGTGATGAGTTGTATTTTCTATGCTGTGCATTTTGATTGTATAACTATTATGTTGATTGATGTCGTTCCCCAAGCGGGGACGTTGGATTTTCCACCAGGGGGAGAGTGTAACCCAGGTCTCCAGCAGCTCCTAGAGACCCCCCTCCCTTGGAGCAGCGTGGTCGCGGGTGCCGCCGGAGCCAGCGACGGACCCGACGGCTGCTTCCAAAGGTGGGGGCCGGAGCAGGGAGTAGCGTGCTATCTCCGCGAGCAGGCTGGTTGCCGGGGACGCGATCGTGCCGTTGCTAAGGCCGCGATCGCGTTGCTGCGGTCCCGGCAGCTAGCGAGGAGGGCGCCGCCATTGCGGAGAGACTCGCGCATGCGCAGTGATCGCGCAGGCGCAGGTAAGGCCCCAGAGCTAGGGAGAAGTCGCGCGAGTGTAGGGAAAGTGCAGGAAGGGTTGAGGTGGCCTCCAAAGACTCGCGCATGCGCAGGGCAAGTGCGCACGCGGCCCCAATGTATTTGCAGCCTCCACGGGACTACAACACCCATGAGGCTTAGGGGCAAGCACATCAGGTGCCTCCGTGTGGCCAATAAGGGCCAAGGATCTCCAGAGGGAGCAATAAGATACATTTCGCGCGCTGAGAACGGCAGTTGGAGCTGGGGAGCTGTAAGGGAAGGAAGGGTGCAGAGAGCATGTGCAGCTCCTGCATCGAGTAAGGTCCCCACATCCCCAGTAAGGCCCCAAGTCCCCACCAGGTTAGTGGGTAAGTGTTGAGGGACGGCCCAGATAGGGACGCTGCCCTTAGTGCGTGTCTGTGTGCTGTCTTGTCAGGATCACGGCTGGCAGTGCTGTGAGGCCTGACAAGAAGGCATAGTGATAGTGTGCAGCAAGTGGCTGTACGCGTTATGAAGTTTGCAGTGCGTAGTGTTAGTGTTAGTGTTAGGGTTCAGTGAGTGTCAGGACTGGGATGAGTTAGGGGAGTGGGGCAGGTTATTACTCCGCAGGCCCTAGAAGATTTCCCCAAGCCACCCCAGGTTGCGGTTCATCAGGGACAGGCCCTAGGTTAGGGTTCCTGTCACGTTAGGGTTAGTGAGAAAGAGATAGGGATATAGCGGCGGTTGCTGTTCCCGTGATTCGGTTGTGTTCCCGTGAAGCGGTGGGACCCTCGTTGGGGTTCCTGGAGAATTACCTGGATAGGATCAGACGGATGCATCGCACGTCTGACCCTTTTAGAAGATTGTTGCGGACCCGAGCATCGGAGTGCTCGGAAGGTATTCACTATATATATGTGCACCAACAGGCCTAACACATTAATTAGTGACTGCGCAGTCACCCACGTTCTCTACTAGAGTGCGGGACATTGGGTGGGGATTCTCGGGACACTGGGTGGGATCACCTAGTGTTGGGAAGCGTCCTGCGCGACGCAGTAAGTGTCTCCTCTAGAGAGGGACACAGGTTATGATGTTGATATTGCTGTGATCTGTTTCTTGCATGTTGAGTAAAGTCCCTAGTTAATATATATATCTGTGTGAGTATCGATTATTGTGATTGTCCTGCGAGGAACCACTCCCCCTATGGTGGGAGCCATCGCAGGTGGAGGCGCTGCATCGTTGGAAGTAAGTACCCCTAGTATAATGGCCCCAGGTTCCCCATGGCGGACGCTCAGCCCTCCTGTGAGCCAACAGGTATAGCACCACACTAGAAGTAGTCAGATACACCTACACACCCCAATCTCACTTAGGGTGGGGGTAAGAGGGCTACATATACATGCAGCTTCAGTCCTTACTACAGTAACAGCATGGACAGCTAAGCTGGTTACCACCCCAAAACAGGTACTATTATAACAAAACATTCGCAGTCTCTGCACACAGCAATATAGTGTTTCTCTTATCTGTTTCTGTTGGGGCTCCAGGTAGTTCCCTCTGGACCCTGCGAGAGTTCAAAGAATCCCTCCTCTGTAGTTCCAATGCTATGGATAGCACGGTCCCATGTCCTTCATTTTTCCCTCTGCGATTCAAACCCAGGCAGTCCCAGCAGACTCCTCGACCACCGTCTAGCACAGGCCTGCACAACTCTAGTCCTCAAGGGCCGCAAACAGGCCAGGTTTTCAGGATATCCCTACTTCAGCACAGCTAGCTCAATTAGTGGCTCAGTATAACTGAGCCACTAATTGAGCCAACTGTGCTGAAGTAGGGATATCCTGAATACCTGGCCTGTTTACGGCCCTCGAGGACTGGAGTTGTGCAGGCCTGGTCTAGAGGTCTAAGGAACTGTGCCATCCTCTTCTTTAGCTGGGGAGCACTTTCTATCCCGCCCCCTTCTTTGGGGAAAACATTCTCTCTGTGTGCAGCTCTCTGTCTGTCTTTTACACTCCTGCTCACTCAGGAGACAAGGCTGATTAGCTGCACCTGTGGGTAGCTCCCACAGGAGATTAACAGCTTGTATGCAGGAAATCTTTATTATGTGTACTATTCCAGCACCTAGAGATAGTGATTGTATCCCACTGTGTATAGAGGAATCTTCCAAAATCTATTTGAAACTTGGTGTGAGATTATCCAGTGAGGAATGCTATACAAAGTTGCCTAAATTGGTGATCTATTATAGAAATCTGGCACTGAGTCCAACCTTACCAATGATCACTATTCATGATCTCAAGATGGTATATCACAAATAGATTCACCGGGTTCTGGCATTTTGTATGGGAATTGGGTTCATCCATCTTGCTAATAGCCTATTTAGCCCTATTTAATGAGGCTTATTTAGATGATACTCTTTAGATTTGCATCCACTTCCACTGTACAATATATATATGTACTCTATCTATATGCATCCATACCCCACCACTGGGGACTTGTAACTACTTTTATTAACACAGTATATACTGTATTTACACTTAGTAAGTTTAATTATTGAATAAAGTTTTTTTGTTTTTTTGGAATATTCTAGTATGATCACTTGTCTTATGGTTATATAGCTGTTACCATTTTGGAACTGGACCAGCCCAGATATAGGACACGCATTCATTTATTGAACATTATTAGAAGACTATCTGTCTCTGCTATTAGACATATTTTTTTGGATGAGTGCAAACTGTGGGGAAATTGTTTTTGATCCCCTTGGATCATTTGTTGTATATATATATATATATATATATATATATATATATATATATATATATCTGTTCATTACACATTGCACCCCACAATATCTACTACTGTTATAATTGCACAATACATACATTATAAATGCACAATACACTGAAACCCTGAACTGACTCTAACATTGCAATACAGCTAAACATTTGACAAGGAACAGGCACACACCTGCTGTTAGTCTGCTCACACTCACTCTGCTCACAACAGCTCCATGCAGCACTGCCTACCTCTGGCATCATGAACCTGCTATGTATTTTAACTTTTTTCTTTCTCCTGGCCTCATGGAGATGTTACTCCCTCTGTCCACTACAAACTCCTCCATCCTGGCCCACACCCAACATCACCATACACCCTGGACTACTCAAAAGCCTTGCACTATCTACTGAATGTTGATGGAGAACTCTAAAAACCAGCACGCCAACCACTGCTCACTCAAATGGCAAACACCACAAATCTACAACTTGCAAACAACTAACCAAATTTCTACTCATACTATTACTCTCTTTAGCAGGTGATATTGAACCTAACCCAGGTCCTCCCATTTCAGCTCTGTCCCATGCCCCTGAGAATTCCCCCTTTAAATTCCAAAAAGGGCTATCTGTCGCCCATATAAACATCCGGAGCATGCTGCCCAAACTTGATGAACTAAGGGCATGGTGCCTTATGCATAAACCCAAAGCCATCGTTCTTACAGAAACATGGCTATCCCCTAAAACCCCTGATGCAAATATTGCCATTCAGGGATACTCCATTTTTAGGAGAGATAGGTCAAAGAGAGGAGGAGGGGTATTATTTTATATTGCAGACACATTACAATTTACACTGTTAAATTGCCCACCAAGCCCACCATCTTTTGAAATTCTAGTTGGCAAAATCTGCCTCCCCTTTTCTAAGCCCATCTTGCTTGCTGGCATCTACCGCCCCCCTAAAGCCCCTCTACAATCCTTGACTGATATCACCCAATTTCTTGGCTCCATTTCCTCTCTGAATGAGACGAGTGAGCTGCTAGTTCTTGGGGATTTCAACTTCAATTGGCTTGACCCTAAAAATCACAAAATCCAGATACAACTCAAGTCACTTAACCCATTTCTAGGAGAGAAATGTCAAAGAGAGGCGGAGGGGTGTTATTTTATATTGCAAACACTTTACAATTTACACTGTTAAATTGCCCCCCAAGCCCACCCTCTTTTGAAATTCTAGTTGGCAAAATCTGCCTCCCCTTTTCTAAGCCCATTTTGGTTGCTGGCATCTACCGCCCCCCTAAAATCCCTGACTGATATTACCCAGTTTCTCGGCTCCATTTCCTCTCTGAATGAGAAGAGTGAGCTGCTAGTTCTTGGGGATTTCAACTTCAATTGGCTTGACCCTAAAAACCACAAAATCCAGATACAACTCAAGTCACTTAACCTATCACAACTCATTTGCCAACCCACACGGATAAACCTGAAATCGCATAACCATTCCTTGCTAGACTGGATTCTCTCCTCAAACCCCAGCAGAATCCAATCCTCTGGCATCCTTCCTGATATTTTCAGTGACCATGCAATAGTGTACTGTGTAAGGAAAATTAAACCGCCCCATTCAAGCCCTAAAGTTCTCCTCACTAGAACATTTAAAAACTTTAACCCACAACAGTTTCTGGATGACCTTACCAACTGCCCATGGCACAGAATCGATTTAATTCCCGACCCCGATTCTGCGCTCGACTATTTCCAATCCGAGTTCTTAAAACTCTGCGATATCCATGCTCCACTACGCAAAATAAGGGTACGGGGGGCCCACCTTCCATGGGTTACACCTGACCTTATAGCACTCTACCAGTTCAGGGATGCCTTGTGGAAAAGCTACAAAGTAACTGGCACTACCAAGGATCTCAATCACTACAGATGCATGCGGAACATGTGCACAAGGCAAACAAGGCATGCAAAAGCACAATAATACTCTGACAATCTCCACCAGAATACATCAAACCCAGCTAACTTCTGGAAGGTTATCAACAATATATTCCAGCCACCTAACCATCAACAACCAAGTAATATCACTAAGGGGGATATTACTCTGACAAACCCCACTGACATTGCAAATGCATTCAATGATTACTTTGTGGGGTGTGCCACTAACTTATTAGCGAAACGCAGCACAAACCCCAAACATGAATCTCATCCTGGGAGTATCCCTACAGTCCCACCCCCTCCCAACATTGCCCACAATTTTGAATTTGGCCCAGTATCTGAAGAGGAGATTATACAAGCGCTCCTCAAAATAAAACTAAGCAGCCAATGTGGACCCGACTTACTACAATCTAGGTTCCTACTACTTGGTGCCCCAGCCATTGCCAAACCAATTGCATACATAGTCAACTCTTTCCTGTCTGCAGGCCATTTCCCTAAGACCTGGAAAACTGCCAGAGTTGTCCCAATCTTCAAAAGTGGGGACAAAAACACTGTCTCAAACTACAGACCAATCTCACTTCTCCCAATTCTATCCAAAGTCATGGAAAAATGTGTCCACTCCCAATTAAGCGATTTCTACACCAAGACAAATTTCCCTAGCCAATTCCAATCTGGGTTTCGTCCCAAACACTCCACCGTAACTACCCTGCTAAAAGTTTGCAATGAAATCCAGTGTGGAATGGAACGGGGACAACTCACTGGTGCAGTATTCCTAGATTTTGCAAAGGCTTTTGACACAGTTGATCATGCTATCCTGCTTAACAAACTCCAGAGCTCTGGAATAGGGAAACATGCTTTAAACTGGTTTCAGTCCTACCTATCAGGAAGATCCCAACATGTGTCCATCTCAGGCTCTAACTCCAACCCCCTGGATATCACCTGTGGTGTCCCGCAAGGCTCTGTTCTGGGGCCCGAACTCTTCTCAGTGTTCATTAATGATCTTCCCACAGCTTGTAAGGAAGCCTCAATACACATGTATGCAGATGACACAATCCTATATGCACACAGCCATAGCCTCTCTGACCTTCAACACATACTTCAGTCTGACTTTTTGAGACTCGAAAACTGGATTTCCCAAAACAAACTGTTTTTAAACACTGACAAGACTGTAACAATGGTATTTGGGACCAAGACTAAATTTGTAAAGCTCCCAGTGACTGAGCTCCTGATAAGAACCAACGCTAACACCACCCTAACACCTGTCACTAGTTTTAAATACCTGGGCTTATGGTTTGAGTCCCACTTAACATTCGGGATGCACATTGATACCCTGACAACCAAGACCTATGCCAAACTAGGGGTACTTTACAGGAACAAATCCTCCCTAAGTCTCCTGGTCAGAAAGCGTATCGCACAGCAGATGCCAATGCCAATTATTGACTATGGAGACATAGTATATGGCTCGGCTCCTCAAACCCACCTTAGCAAACTTGACACCCTCTACAATTCAATTTGTCATTTTGTTCTCCAATGCAACTACAACACACACCACTGGGAAATGCTCAAAAAACTAGATTGGTCAACACTAGAGTCTAGGCGCAAAGTTCACCTTTCCTGTCTTGCCTTTAAATTCTTCATGGGCAAGCTACCCAGCTACCTGAACAAGCTCCTCACCCCTACCACTTGCAGCACTTATCACCTGAGATCAGACTCCAAAAGACTGTTCATGGTCCCAAGGCTCAACAAAGTATCCGGACGTTCCTCCTTCTCCTCCCGTGCACCCCAAAACTGGAACAACCTACCAGAGACTCTCACATCCACCACCAGTTTAAGTTCTTTCAAATCTAAGGCTGTCTCACATTTTAACCTGGTCTGTAACTGTTTCATACGCTCATAATATATATTTTCTTTAACTGTGCACGCAATGTCTTGTATATAATGTATACCCTGTTCATTTATGTAACTGTACTTGTAACCATGTATTATTTGTTTTACTCTGTGCCCAGGACATACTTGAAAACGAGAGGTAACTCTCAATGTATTACTTCCTGGTAAAATATTTTATAAATAAATAAATAAAATAATTAGTTTATTAAGCTTGAGCATTGTTTTTTTTCTCTATATGCTTTTTAAGAGCAGAACTACAAAATAACCACATGTTCATTTTCAACTCCAACTGCAGTCGGTATTTATTTTACAATGGGGTTATCCTAGGAGAAATATAAGTATTGTCTGTACCTGAAGCTTGGATGATTACTGTGCTCTGCATATTGTAACATGAGACTGTTCACAATTAATCTGTAAAGCAGAATATTCTGTACATTATTGCATATGACCAGGAAGCGAGTGTTATTACAGCTCAATTTATGTACTTTAAATACCACAAAATAATCCAATTTCTATTTTACATTTCACCGAAAATAAGATATATTTTTTCAAACACCCCTCTTTCTCACCTTTTTCTTTTGCCTTTCTAATGCACTAATTTTCCCTATCGTTCCTTGGAAACTAATGCTTTTTCTTAACTCATGATTTTGACACCTCTCTTCCTTGCAAGTCTTTGTACAGTATCTTTCTCATCTTCTTCGCAGATTAAATTCCTCCGCTTTGCAATTTCCTCCTCTCGCATTCTTTGTTCCTCTTGTTGAGCATTTTCACTCCGTTGTACAGGTATAATTTTTTCATCTTTTTTCCTCATCTCAACAGCTATGTTTACTATTATTGTGTTAACTCATTTGCTGCTGCAAGGGTACGTAAATATCCTTCTGTGATGCTCAGTAGGGAACCTTCAGCAGCAGAGGGGTTAATCCCATTTTTGTAGCTGAATCTACAGCAATAAATCTTGTACATGTCAAACTCTTGTAGTCTGGTTTATATCCATTAGAAATGATTTGCAAGAAGTCTTATTGGTGCTTAGAAATGGAGTAAGTGTCTGGGAGGACAGAGCTTCAGAAAGTCGTTAACATAGCTACAGATGCAGCGGCCATTATCCAACAATTTCTCTGAGCTGTTTTTGTAAAGTCTGCTGTATTCCACTAGGATTCACTCGTTATTCTTCCATGAACGCTGCCGTGAACGCCACCTATCAGACCAATTGCACCTGTGTTTACCGTTGTTGATTTCTTTGAATTACCTGGATTCTGATTTGTTTGGGTGCAGTTCATCGCGTATCCGCCTGATGGCCAAAATGATTTCCCTTTGCACTATCCAATGGATAGTACAATTATGTAATGTAGTCAATTTGCAGGTGTTTAAAAAACAGAAAAAAAACAGTCTACCAAAGTGATCCATTGTAAATTGACCTTGGTCGCTGAAGACGCTGAAGACGTTATATCAAATTTAGGCATTTTCATAATTTCAGTGTCTAAAAACAATGTTGGGTACATTATTCTCAATTGCTATGCCCGCATAATGCTGAATAGACATACTGTAACCTGTACACTCAACATCATGTCAATTCCTTATACGAAACCAAACTGCAGTTTTGCATTTTTAATATTTTCTGCAATTAATACTGGAACAGCTCCGGAGACCCCATGATTCTATCCTATGTATAAAAAAAAATACATTTACACCAAGCTGGGTTCGAGATACGAAGGCGACTTTCCACCAAGCTTCATTACCTTAGTTGCTAACCGCTAAGGTGATGAAGGGGTTAAATACCAGTGCCCGGTTTATTGGGGTAGAGGGAGTGGGTGAAGCTGGTATTTAGCCCACGTGTGTGTTTATGCCTACCGGGAGGGTTGCGGGAGGAGTAAACCCTTTCATTACCTTAGTGGCCAGCTGCCAAAGTAATGAAGCTGCTTCTATTTTATTTTAATAACACTCTATTGAAGCAGGGAGCCTCCGAGCAGAACCATATTCATTTCAGCCATGGGGAGCCCATGCTTCCCGAGTTACAGGCCCAAGTATGTGGTTCCAGCATCCCCTGCATTGTTTAAATTACCCGGTCACGTGACACGGAAGATTTAAAACATTGCGGGGAAACTGGCACCCCATATTGGGCCTGTAACTCGGGAAGCAGGGGGTCCCGATGCTAAATGTAATTGGATTCTGCTCCGGAGACCCCCCTACTGTATTAAAACAGTGTGATTGCCTGTAAGAGCTGTGCAGGGAGATGCATCTCTCTCTGTGCAGCTCTTACAGACTGGAGGCAGATCGCAGCGATAGAACTTAGAAAAAGGCTGAGATAAGGACACTGCTGTCCCGGACAGTATTGGCATTTTCCTACCTCACGGTTTCTGACTTGCGATAATTTTTTGTGAATACCGTGATAACACAAATGTCAGACCGTGAGGTAGGGTCATGCCAAAATTGTTCAATTTGGCAGTGATAACATCGAACATCGAAGCTATGTGCAAAAAATTGAACGCATATGTGACGGTGAGGGGCTAACCAGGCTCACTAATAAAGGTCAAGCCTCTTTTACTGGAAAACTGATCCATGTTTTGGGGGCCTAGAGTGTCAGCTCTTGGGCCTGTCTGTTATAAATGTAGTGCCATGCATTGTATGTAAAATATGCGACCATAAAGAATTTGTGTCTTTTGCCCTTCCAGGAGTGCTAACCAGTGGAGATTCTCAGGCTATGAGTTTCAGGGTGGCCTTTGCGGTAAAAGTGTTGTCGGATTGTTTAGATAGTCGGGGTCCAGAGTTGCTGGCCACACTAAAAATGAAGCCGGGAGCCGAGTCAGATTCCCAGGTAAATGTAGACCTCCGGACAAAGTCCTCCCTGGAAAGCAGTTACGCGGCTCACCGCCAGGATGCCCTGCTCCAGCACAGACCAGAAAGGTAAAAGGGGGCATAGAGACACGCGTACCCCGGGTAGAGTCCGGGGTCCATGGTTTAGAGTGAGCCCTCGCAGTATATGCCCAAACACCTGGACCTGGTATAGGGGTTTGGAGTGTCTCCAACAATCCATAAGGTTGCGAGAGTGAAATTATTTCTAAGTCCAGCTTCGGTACAATAGAAGCGGATCTGAAACTTAAACTAAGCGTTATTTGAAGCAACTTTTTAGTAAACTTCTTGTAGGATGCCTATACGACAGCCGGGACCAAGAACTCTATAAACTTAAAACACAGATCAGGGGTAACCAAGTGGGCTTAACCTTTATTATTGAGCCTGGTTACCCCCTCATCATCACATCCAGCTTCGGTACAATAGAAGCAACTCTGAAACTTAATCTAAGCATTATTTGAATCAACTTTTTAGTAAACTTCTGATAGGAAGGTCTAGGATCTCTGAAAATGAACGTGCATGTGTTTTCACTAGATCATAGGGGACAAGGGACTTGGAAGAAATTTGTGAGATTTTTATTAACCTGGTGTATAACGGTTTATATGTTTTATGCACTGTATATGAGCTGGAGAATTTCCAAGTCCCTGGTTCCAAGAGAATAGCTGGCCACCAAGCTTGGTGCCACAGAGTCTGCTCAATGCCTTGTGGAAAAGCTACAAAGTAACTGGCACTACCAGGGATCTAAATCACTACAGATGCCTGCAGAACATGTGCACAAGGCAAACAAGGCAAGCAAAAGCACAATATTACTCTGACAATCTCCACCAGAATACACCAAACACAGCTAACTTCTGGAAGTTTATCAACAATATATTCCAGCCTTCTAACCATCAACAACCAAGTAATATTACTAAGGGGGATATTATGATACACACAAGAAAAACCCGCACAGCTTATGCTAACCACAGTGAGGTGCTGACTGGATGGAGACTGATTATATCATATGGGAGAAAAAAAGAACCCAGTCTTCCAGCACTCAATCACAACAAATGTAGAATTGTAAATTTAAAATACTTTATTAATAACCAAGAATAAAAAATAGGGTGTTAAAACGTAATTAAATGGTGTATTACAACAGCACTTGACTGTATCCTTCATAACCCATCCGAGGTTAGGTGGGTAGATATAGTAATAAGATCCCTTATAGATATTCGGGATCAAGGCGCTATATGTTATAGCTTCCTAAAAGGTATAGGAAATGGGTCTATTGGAGATCACTAAGAGGGTAATCTCAGTATTAGTGTATCAGTGCATGTGTTACGCACTCAGATGATATACTAATAATGTAAATGTTCTATGGCATAGTAAGCGAAAGGTCAGACCATATCTGCTCCTGCTTGAAATAGCGCTGCTTGCTTGATAATCTCGCTAGCGTTAATGGTGCTAGGTCTATGGTGGAATCATAATGTGCCCACAAGTGAAATAAAACGCAGGCTAATAAGCAAACAAAAGGTAAGGTATAAGTTAGTTGGCATTAATCAGGTGTGTGATATGTATACCAAAGACACCTATACTGCAGAGAGATGATTGATGTAAACCACCATATGTACTGCTGATAATATCGTTGGGTTTATGGGTGTGCTCTTAATCCACAGAGCTCACCTATATTATCAGTAAGGTATGGGTGCATCAATATTAAGCTTTTTAGTGCAATATGATTACCAGTCGTACATTAACCATTCTGTTAGAATCCACAGAAAAACACCTAGCACACACTCATGGTCACTGTTCCCAGGGCTGAGTGATGTGGTGCATGTGAGGAGGCGGCTAATATTAAAGCAACCTCCACTGTGTTTGTGGTGGCTAGAGCTGGTGTCAACACAGGTTGATGACGCTATTAAATACACATAGCAGCTGTTAACTGCTCAAAAGCTAGTCTGCCAATATTCGGTGAGTACACTGACAAAATGCCAACAGTGTCAGCTGATAAGTAAAACGGGTATATATGGGGTTACTGATGGGATGGAAACACTGTAAGATCACCCCACCCCCATTTCCCTTAGTAACAGATGTATACCTAATACCAGTTTGTAGGGGGGCCCTGAAGAAGCGTTCACTACGTGAAACGCGCGCGTCGGCATTTTCTCTCCTGCACACGCGGGAAATCGGTTGATTTAAACACAACAGCTGATGGATATTGATCCGCGTTGCTAGACTTGCGGTTTCCCCCGGCGTGTATGTACACCTAGGATCACGCTGTGTCACTGTACCGCGGGATCCTATTACTTCAAGGGGTCTATTTACTCACTCATAGATAGGCAGATCCTCGAGCATATCAGCGCTGATATAACCAAGATCAGCGCTGATATAACCAAGATCAGCGCTGATATAGGGGACCATGCGACTCACAGGTAGACCGGCCCCCCCTACAAACTGGTATTAGGTATACATCTGTTACTAAGGGAAAGGGGGGTGGGGTGATCTTACAGTGTTTCCATCCCATCAGTAACCCCATATATACCCGTTTTACTTATCAGCTGACACTGTTGGCATTTTGTCAGTGTACTCACCGAATATTGGCAGACTAGCTTTTGAGCAGTTAACAGCTGCTATGTGTATTTAATAGCGTCATCAACCTGTGTTGACACCAGCTCTAGCCACCACAAACACAGTGGAGGTTGCTTTAATATTAGCCGCCTCCTCACATGCACCACATCACTCAGCCCTGGGAACAGTGACCATGAGTGTGTGCTAGGTGTTTTTCTGTGGATTCTAACAGAATGGTTAATGTACGACTGGTAATCACATTGCACTAAAAAGCTTAATATTGATGCACCCATACCTTACTGATAATATAGGTGAGCTCTGTGGATTAAGAGCACACCCATAAACCCAACGATATTATCAGCAGTACATATGGTGGTTTACATCAATCATCTCTCTGCAGTATAGGTGTCTTTGGTATACATATCACACACCTGATTAATGCCAACTAACTTATACCTTACCTTTTGTTTGCTTATTAGCCTGCGTTTTATTTCACTTGTGGGCACATTATGATTCCACCATAGACCTAGCACCATTAACGCTAGCGAGATTATCAAGCAAGCAGCGCTATTTCAAGCAGGGGCAGATATGGTCTGACCTTTCGCTTACTATGCCATAGAACATTTACATTATTAGTATATCATCTGAGTGCGTAACACATGCACTGATACACTAATACTGAGATTACCCTCTTAGTGATCTCCAATAGACCCATTTCCTATACCTTTTAGGAAGCTATAACATATAGCGCCTTGATCCCGAATATCTATAAGGGATCTTATTACTATATCTACCCACCTAACCTCGGGTGGGTTATGAAGGATACAGTCAAGTGCTGTTGTAATACACCATTTAATTACGTTTTAACACCCTATTTTTTATTCTTGGTTATTAATAAAGTATTTTAAATTTACAATTCTACATTTGTTGTGATTGAGTGCTGGAAGACTGGGTTCTTTTTTTTTCTCCCATATGATATAAGGGGGATATTACTCTGACAAACCCCACTGACATTGCAAATGCATTCAATGATTACTTTGTGGGGTGTGCTACTAACTTATTAGCGAAATGCAACCCAAACCACAAACCTCAATCTCATCCTCGGAGCCCATATAGCCCCACCCCCTCCCAACACTGCCCACAATTTTCAATTTGGCCCAGTATCCGAAGAGGAGATTACACAAACGCTCCTCAAATTAAAACTAAGCAGCCAATGTGGACCTGACTTACTACAATCTAATTCCTAAGACTTGGTGTCCCAGCCATTGCCAAACCAATTGCTTCCATAGTCAACTCTATTCTGTCTGCAGGCCATATCCCTAAAACCTGAAAACTGCCAGAGTTGTCCCAATCTTCAAAAGTGGGGACAAAAACACTGTCTCAAACACCAGGCCAATCTCTCTTTCTCCCAATACTATCCAAAGTCATGGAAAAATGTGTCCACTCCCAATTAAGCGATTACTATACAAGATAAATTTCTCTAGCCAATTCCAATCTGGCTTTCGCCCCAAACACTCCACTGTAACTACCCTGCTAAATGTTTGCAATGAAATCCAGTGTGGAATGGAACGGGGACAACTCACTGGTGCAATATTCCTAGATTTTGCAAAGGCTTTTGATACTGTTGATCATGCTATCCTGCTTAACAAACTCCAGAGCTCTGGAATAGGGAAACATGCTTTAATCTGGTTTCAGTCCTACCTATCAGGAAGATCCCAACATGTGTCCATCTCAGGCTCTAACTCCAACCCCCTGGATATCACCTGTGGTGTCCCGAAAGGCTCTGTTCTGGGGCCCCTAGTCTTCTCAGTATTCATCAATGATCTTCCCACAACTTGTCAGGAAGCTTCAATACACATGTATGCAGATGACACAATCCTATATGCACACAGCCATAGCCTCTCTGACCTTCAACACATACTTCAGTCTGACTTTTTGAGACTTGAAAACTGGATTTCCCAAAACAAACTGTTTTTAAACACTGACAAGACTGTAACAATGGTATTTGGGCCATGACTACATTTTTAAAGCTTCCAGTGACTGAGCTCCAGATCAGAACCAACGCTAACACCACCCTAACTCCTGTTACTAGTTTTAAATACCTGGGCATGCGGTTTGACTCCCACTTAAAATTCGGGATGCACATTGATACCCTGGCATCCAAAACCTATGCCAAACTAGGTGTACTTTACAGGAACAAATCCTCCCTAAGTCTGCTGGTCAGAAAGCGTATCGCAAAGCAGATGCTAATGCCAATTATCGACTATGAAGACATAGTATATGGCTCAGCACCCCAAACCCACCTTACCAAACTTGACACCCTCTACAATTCAATTTGCCATTTTGTTCTCCAATGCAACTACAACACAAATCACTGCGAAATGCTCAAAGAACTAGATTGGTCATCACTAGAGTCTAGGCACAAAGTTCACCTTTCCTGTTTTGCCTTCAAATACTTTCTGGGCAAGTTACCCGTCTATCTGAACAAGCTCCTCACCCCTACCACATGCAGCACTTATCATCTGAGATCTGACTCCAAAAGACTGTTTGTTACTGTTCATTGTCCCTAGACTCACCAAAGTATCCGTCCGCTCCTCCTTCTCTTACCGTGCACCCGAAAACTGGATCAACCTACCAGAGACTCTCACATCCACCACCAGTTTAAGTTCTTTCAAAACTAACACTGTCTCCCATTTCAATCTGGTCTATAACTGTTACATACGCCTATAATATATATTTTCTTTAACTGTGCGTGCAATGTCTTGTATATAATGTACACCCTGTTCATTTATGTAACTGTATTTGTAACCATGTTTATTTGTCTTAACTCTGTGCCCAGGACATACTTGAAAACAAGAGGTAACTCTCAATGTATTACTTCCTGGTAAAACATTTTATAAATAAATAAATTAAAATAAATATGAAAGAAAGTGAAAATGGATTTCTGCAAAGATGTTGCCCTAAGAAGAACCAAGAAGGTTCAAACATTGTAAAGAAAGTACAATTCACGTGTGTTGTGTAAAGTCTCCCCCGTCGGGTATGAAAAAAAAAAGTATTTTAAAATGGCCAACGTCAAATGTTTGTTGTTTAATGTACGTAACCATATAAAACAGTGTCCCTCCCTTCAGGCCATACGATGATGACGATGACGACTCATACGTGGCCCCAGGTAGAGAGCCGCACCCGCAGATGAAAGCTGCAGAAGTGACCCGCTTCCACAGCGCCGGACCCCATAACCGTGGAGTCAATGCCCAGGAATTTGGAGCCATGTCAGCTAAAAGGAAACCAGGTGACTTTCTAAAGGATTTAGTATGCTGGATCTGTCAGGAACCAGGTCACCTGGGAGAAGTGTGTCCCCAAAGTCTCCAAATTAAACTGTGGCAACAAATGGCGATGTCCCCACACCAGACCCGAGATGAGCTACAGCCCAGAGAGCAAGGCGCAATCGTCCCAGGAATGAAGACACGCCTAGAGATGACAAAGGCTACCGCTACCGCCAGATACAGAGAGCCGAGCGAATCAGCAAAAACAAGTACTGACTGGAAAATATACTATGAGATGTCCCAGAAAGATGTGCAAAGCTTCATCACAGAGTTAGAAGTTTCTCAGCAAGAGGCCCGCGCGCTCAAAGCAGAGCTGGAACTCTTACGCCATGAGGACTATGCTCTCAGCACAGAGGTCTGTGAGTGCAAGGAATATGTGGAAACTGATAACAATGTGTGTGCCCAGTACCACTGATGTCTCTGGAGCTACTAAAGCAAAGAGAAAGAAGAAGAAAAAGAAAAGTATTTCTCAAGTCACAGAGGAAGTGACCAAACCCTTTGAGCCTGCGATATCAGGACAACATGTGTCAGAAAGACGCCGAGATGTGCTGCAGACAGGGGTGACGGATGAAATTGTCACGGGAATGGCGGCAAAGGAAAAGAAGGAGCAAAGGGAAGCTGAATCCTTGATCCAGGATAAAGAGGCCTTATTTGCTGCATTCCAAACTGCCCGCCATGATTATGAAGTCCTGTGGGAGCAATTGAATAAGGAGCGAGAAGCTAATGCCGAGTTACAGAGGTGTATACTCCCAGCTATAAGTGAGCGTGAGGCTTTGAAGAAAACAGAGAGTCTCTTACGGAGTAAGTTGGAGGAGGTGATGACAAGTCTGGAAAAGGCAAACACCTCAATTGTTACCATGGATGAAAAGCAGAACAAGTCTGACGGACTAATTGCTAATCTGAAACAGAAATATGGGAAGGCTCTACAAGAGGTGCACAATCTCAGCACAGAGGTGGAACACTCATGTCAGGAGGGCCATTGTCAAAATACTGAGCTGGGTACTTGAAGGAGGCCAATGAGACGGTCCTAAGGGGTTTAGAGACTGTAAAGATGGAGAACCTAAACCTGAAGGAAGAGGTTTTAAACCTGACTGGTCAGGTTAGTGAAGGGACTGAGAAGCTTTGCCAAGCACAGAAAGTGAAGACGCAATTGGCGCAAGAGAAATTAGAAGTGCAGGAAGCACTAGAGAGGACAGAAAGAATGCTAAAAAAAAAAAAAAAAAGAACGTGTCTCTCTGGAGCAGCGTACACAAGCAGAGCATATACTGCAGAGCCAGCTGGAAGAGCAGCGTGCGCAAATACAGGAGGCCAAGGAAAATCAGGGGGTCCTGCAGAAAGAAAGTATCCAGGCTGCTAACCAAGTACAAGTGCTACATGAACGGCTGAGTACCCAGTATGTCCCCACAGAGCAGCATGAGGAGCTGAAGGCAATGTTGAGCGTCACCAGAACATTGTTGGAGGCAGAGCATAAATGGCAGGTGACTGTATGAGAGGGAACGGGAGAAGATCCAGAAACATGAGCAAGCACTGGAGAAGCAGAAAGACAGCTCCATCCCCATGAGTCAGAATGCCAAGGAGAAAGAGGCCTGGAAAATGGAAGCAGCAGCAATCCTAGCTACAAAAACTGCAGAGCTCCAAAAGATGAAGGAGGCTCTGATGCCATTTCAGAGCAAGCACCGGGAATAGGTGAAGGCCCTGAGAGGAGACTATGGAAAATAGCTGAAGCGCTCAAATGCAGGTATATCTCAAAATGATAATAAGCCAGACCACTGTACCAGGGTACTAACAATTGATATAGTACCTATTGTGTCATATAATGGGTACTATCCTCCTGAAGACAGGTGGTGTGTGGTGCAACCCACTCACCATATGTCTCATTGGCAGGTTCCCCTGAAAAATATGCAAATACTCACATCCTGGTAGGGCAGGCAGGCAGGCTGTGCAGCTACTCAATGCAATACAGGGAAAAGGGAGACCAAAAAGCGCACCAGCACAAACGGAGCAGGAAGAACCAGAACAAAAAAATGATTAAAAGGGCACTTTAATGTGGCAAAAGACCCATCCAATGCATTTCGAACGTCGCAGCGTTCTTTTTCAAGGATAAAACACAATGTGATAACATCCATTATATACCCTCTTACCTGTGGGCCATTTCGCGCCAAAAATCAGAACCTGATGACGTCATAACAGAGCGACTCAGTGCCGATCTAAGGGCAAAAGGAAGTACCAAAGGCAGTGTGGCCATTTTGGATGTGGGCAAACATAGGAACACAATAACAAAGCTTTATTGACCATTCCAGCAGAACAAAATACATTGCTGCTAACTGGACAAGCATATTTAAACGAAATAAAGCTATATTAAACTAAACTAATGCTTAATAAAGGATACTATTATATCAAGGAAAAACATGAACAAGGTGGATTAAAAAACTAGCTGTGTTGCAACTAAGTTATATACAAAAAAAAAAAAAAAAAAGTTAAAAATAAAAACCTCTAGACATGATTAAAAAAATGTGCAAGAAAAGTAAATTTAAAGACATATTACACATACATACTGCATAACACAGATTGTGTACCTAAATCATAGGAACCAGGGAAATACAACCATTATAAAATATGAAGTATTATCCACAAGATACATCAAAGAACAATTTAAGCTTACATATTAGCATAATATTTGCATGATAAGGCATAGGTTCAAAGGTTATAATGACAAGAATATAATGTCCAATATAATGACAATTGTCTTATTTAATCTGTATTACCAACTAATTACACCATAATACGTCTATCACAAAAATGTTACAAAAAATGTGTTAGTTGCCAGTCAATGTTCAAGCCCATAGGGAAGCGCGTTTGGAGAGTGAAGATCCAATACGCCTCCCTACGGTCCAGAAGGTTGATATGATCACCTCCTCTAGATTTAGAAATAACTGATTCAATCCCCAAAAAGGAAAAATTATTAATTCCTCCCTGACCACATTCAGTGAAATGTTTTGAGACTGGATGATTAGTGTCTCTCAATTTTATGAGCCTTAAATGCTCTAACATCCTGACCTTAAGGGCTCTAGTCGTCCTCCCCACATACCTCTTGCCACAACCACATGTTATTAGATAAATCACAAATTGACTTTTACAATTTATAAAACTGTTAATCTTAAATTCCTTATTTGGTAATATATTAACACCATGTGGCGGTGGCAAGGCAAACTGGAAAAAACTTTTGGCAGGCTTCATGTGTTTACATGCACTACAAGAGCCACATTTGAAGGAACCCCTAGTGATAAAAGTTTTTTTGAGACCAGAAGATTTGAGTTCACTTGGTGAAACATGAGATCCAATTGTTCTCGCTCTACGATATACAAAAGTAGGACCAGAATCCACATATTTTTTAAGGACAGGGTCCATGGATAAGACATTCCAATGTTTTGAAATTATAGAGTTTACTTTTCCACTTTGTTTACTAAATTCTGAAATAAAAAGAGGACATTTGTTTTTTGATTCTGTCAGTCCATGTGAGTCCTGTTTAATACCAATTGTCTTAACATTGTTAACAAGGCGAGAATCTCCAATTGGATGTGTGGGCAACAATGATGCTCTCTCTGTATGTAATGCATTTTCAAATGCAATTGCTAAATGTGATTTGGGGTATCCCCTTTCCAAAAATCTCCTTTTAAGCTCCTCAGACTGAGAAAGGAAACCACTCATAGTGGAACAATTCCTTCTCAGTCTGAGGAACTCAGTCATAAAGGCCATACCAAGGGGACAGTTCCTCAGACTGAGAAGGAATTGTTCCACTATGAGTGGTTTCCTTTCTCAGTCTGAGGAGCTTACAAGGAGATTTTTGGAAAGGGGATACCCCAAATCACATTTAGCAATTGCATTTGAAAATGCATTACATACAGAGAGAGCATCATTGTTGCCCACACATCCAATTGGAGATTCTCGCCTTGTTAACAATGTTAAGACAATTGGTATTAAACAGGACTCACATGGACTGACAGAATCAAAAAACAAATGTCCTCTTTTTATTTCAGAATTTAGTAAACAAAGTGGAAAAGTAAACTCTATAATTTCAAAACATTGGAATGTCTTATCCATGGACCCTGTCCTTAAAAAATATGTGGATTCTGGTCCTACTTTTGTATATCGTAGAGCGAGAACAATTGGATCTCATGTTTCACCAAGTGAACTCAAATCTTCTGGTCTCAAAAAAACTTTTATCACTAGGGGTTCCTTCAAATGTGGCTCTTGTAGTGCATGTAAACACATGAAGCCTGCCAAAAGTTTTTTCCAGTTTGCCTTGCCACCGCCACATGGTGTTAATATATTACCAAATAAGGAATTTAAGATTAACAGTTTTATAAATTGTAAAAGTCAATTTGTGATTTATCTAATAACATGTGGTTGTGGCAAGAGGTATGTGGGGAGGACGACTAGAGCCCTTAAGGTCAGGATGTTAGAGCATTTAAGGCTCATAAAATTGAGAGACACTAATCATCCAGTCTCAAAACATTTCACTGAATGTGGTCAGGGAGGAATTAATAATTTTTCCTTTTTGGGGATTGAATCAGTTACTTCTAAATCTAGAGGAGGTGATCATATCAACCTTCTGGACCGTAGGGAGGCGTATTGGATCTTCACTCTCCAAACGCGCTTCCCTATGGGCTTGAACATTGACTGGCAACTAACACATTTTTTGTAACATTTTTGTGATAGACGTATTATGGTGTAATTAGTTGGTAATACAGATTAAATAAGACAATTGTCATTATATTGGACATTATATTCTTGTCATTATAACCTTTGAACCTATGCCTTATCATGCAAATATTATGCTAATATGTAAGCTTAAATTGTTCTTTGATGTATCTTGTGGATAATACTTCATATTTTATAATGGTTGTATTTCCCTGGTTCCTATGATTTAGGTACACAATCTGTGTTATGCAGTATGTATGTGTAATATGTCTTTAAATTTACTTTTCTTGCACATTTTTTTAATCATGTCTAGAGGTTTTTATTTTTAACTTTTTTTTTTTTTTTTTTTTGTATATAACTTAGTTGCAACACAGCTAGTTTTTTAATCCACCTTGTTCATGTTTTTCCTTGATATAATAGTATCCTTTATTAAGCATTAGTTTAGTTTAATATAGCTTTATTTCGTTTAAATATGCTTGTCCAGTTAGCAGCAATGTATTTTGTTCTGCTGGAATGGTCAATAAAGCTTTGTTCTTGTGTTCCTATGTTTGCCCACATCCAAAATGGCCACACTGCCTTTGGTACTTCCTTTTGCCCTTAGATCGGCACTGAGTCGCTCTGTTATGACGTCATCAGGTTCTGATTTTTGGCGCGAAATGGCCCACAGGTAAGAGGGTATATAATGGATGTTATCACATTGTGTTTTATCCTTAAAAAAGAACGCTGCGACGTTCGAAATGCATTGGATGGGTCTTTTGCCACATTAAAGTGCCCTTTTAATCATTTTTTTGTTCTGGTTCTTCCTGCTCCGTTTGTGCTGGTGCGCTTTTTGGTCTCCCTTTTCCCTGTATTGCATTGAGTAGCTGCACAGCCTGCCTGCCTGCCCTACCAGGATGTGAGTATTTGCATATTTTTCAGGGGAACCTGCCAATGAGACATATGGTGAGTGGGTTGCACCACACACCACCTGTCTTCAGGAGGATAGTACCCATTATATGACACAATAGGTACTATATCAATTGTTAGTACCCTGGTACAGTGGTCTGGCTTATTATCATTTTGAGATATACCTGCATTTGAGCGCTTCAGCTATTTTCCATATTGCAATATATACAGGTTGGAGCCGCACATGCATAGGTTTTTTGGAGCTTAATCTTTGAATTTAAAAGGAAGATCCCTAATTTTTATATTTTTGCTTTTTATACACTTTTATAGTTACTTTTTTGTGGCTTCAGTACCCCCTTTGTGTTCCATTATATTGGTATGGAGGAACCAGGGGATAATATGGATGAATTAGAAGATATTTCGGATACTTATTTTTTCAACACTTGTGATGATACACAGAGAAAAAAACAAGCTTTACGTGTGTTTGATAACATTGTGGATTTGGATACCACTGACATCTCTGATCTCAAAATCCACTTTCAAAAATTGGAAAGTTTATTGATTCATAAGAACCGCTTATGGTGGGACATTATAAGCCTGGAGAACTATGCTAAATATAAAAGGATCCCAAGAGGACTAAGGGTTAAAAAAGCCCCCTCCTTTGGTTTTCCGGATGTGGATTTTGAAAATAGATGGGTGACAGCCCTCAATGACTGCTCTTTTCGTTTGATGGAGTTAATAGTGTTTCAGAAAATGAAGGAGAAAGATCAGCTTGATATTCAAATCACAGAACTGCAAAAAAACCTATACAGTTTCAAAGGTTTAAAGGGCTTTAAGGAATTTGATGTTATTCTCTCCAAAACGGTAAAAAATGTGGAATGTGGTATTATGTCTAAAAAACAAATTAAATATGATCGGGACAGATATGACTATGAAAAGAACCAGGTTTACCATTGGCAGAGGATAAATTCTATTCAGGAAAGATCAAATAACAAAGATAAATCATTCATTCAGTTTAAATCTACTCCCAATAAGTCCATTTTAAAATCTAAGAATGTGGATTATCAGAGTGGCGAATCTGATGTTTCAGATGCAGAAACTGCCTCTACCTCTCATTCTGTATCTTTTGTCAATACATTTGAGAATGATGATCATCGTGGTCGTGGAGCTCCATCCAGGGGGCGAGGGAGGGGTGGACGCACCTTTTGGGGTCAACCACCTAGGTCCCAGGATGCTTTTTCTTATCAAAATGTTAATCAACAGAGACAGCAACAGCAACAACCAAAATCTTTCCCTTTATTTCAAAAGGACACAAGAGAATCAGAAGAGGGAGGAGGGGGGCAGGAGGAGGGGGCTACAGGTCCGCCTCCAAAAGGAAGAAGTTTTGAATGATATATCTAATGTTATAAATATTTCAGGAACTGCTCTCTCTCCTACAGAGTTGTCACTACTGGATAAAGGCCTAAAATTTTCACCTTCAATTAACTTTAATTTGTTCGAAACCACTATTGATGTGTATAAGTTTGTTCGGAAATTATCCTTGAAAAAGTTTTTTGACAATTTTATTCCAAATGTTACTAGGTCGACCGGAGATGGGGATTTAGATGGGGGGCCATCACACGCTACCGAGAGTGATGTCCCCTCATCCGACTCTGTTCCTCCGGCATCTATTGCTTTACATACATTTAATGATTTTTGTACCCTGCAAGATATGAATGATCTTTTATCTGAACAGACGGTTGATGATGTTAATATTCCTACATTTTCTGAATGGAATTCAGGCCTAAAAAGGAGTTCTGTGTTCTACCCCACTCATGTCAAGGGTCAATTTCTGACTATGTTTGAAAATCTGGTTATAAGAGACCTTCGTCTTCTAGCTCAGGGATTTTCCCTATCCTATATAGATCATGACAATTTGAATCAAAGTGAGCGTTTAGCTTTAAAATCTTTGAAAAATAATTCTGCATTGGTCATTAAGAGTGCGGACAAGGGGGGTGCGGTGGTGGTGCAGGGCAGAGACGGTTACATCAGCGAGGCATTACGCCAACTGGATGATGGCCGGTCCTATCGTGTACTATCCGCCGACCCCACACCGCAATTCTTGGAGTTCCTTGTAGAACTGGTTGACTCAGGTGTTATTATGGAAGTTCTGTCGAAGGACGAGGTTAAATTCATTATTCCATCTCATCCCATTATTCCTATCTTCCACCATCTCCCAAAGATCCACAAGACATTGGTCGACCCTCCAGGTCGTCCCATTGTCTCTAGTATTGGATCTTTGGGAGATGGTCTGTCAAGATATGTTAATGGTTTTCTTCAGCCATTTGTTAGGAAATTGCCCTCATTTATACGGGACTCTGGTGATCTTCTTGATCAGATCAAAAATGTTAAATGGGGTAATGATTACCTGTGGGTAACACTTGATGTTACCTCTCTATATTCTGTTATACAACATGACCATGGTTTGGCAGCGGTCCGCCAATTTATTGAGATACCAGAAATATCAATCTTTCAATCGGCTTTTATTTTGGACGCTATACACTTTTTACTCACGCACAACTTTTAATGGTAAGTTTTATTTGCAACTTATTGGCACTGCTATGGGTACAAGTTTTGCTCCTTCTTTTGCGAACTTATTTATGGGATGGTGGGAAGCACTTTTTATTTATTCGAGCACTAATTTATTTCGTCACAATATTGTTTTTTATAAAAGATTTGTGGACGACCTAATTATTATTTGGAGGGGGGATGTCACTACACTTCACACTTTTGTATCTTATCTTAATAATAATCTTTATAATCTAAGATTTACATTAAATTTTCATTTCCATCACATTGAATTTCTGGATCTACAATTATTTGTAGACATAGACAAAAAAATCCAAACGGATGTTTATAGGAAGCAAAATGCCAGGAACACCTTTCTTAGGGCGGACAGCTGCCACCCATCCCATGTCATAAAGGCCATACCAAGGGGACAGTTCCTCAGACTGAGAAGGAATTGTTCCACTATGAGTGGTTTCCTTTCTCAGTCTGAGGAGCTTACAAGGAGATTTTTGGAAAGGGGATACCCCAAATCACATTTAGCAATTGCATTTGAAAATGCATTACATACAGAGAGAGCATCATTGTTGCCCACACATCCAATTGGAGATTCTCGCCTTGTTAACAATGTTAAGACAATTGGTATTAAACAGGACTCACATGGACTGACAGAATCAAAAAACAAATGTCCTCTTTTTATTTCAGAATTTAGTAAACAAAGTGGAAAAGTAAACTCTATAATTTCAAAACATTGGAATGTCTTATCCATGGACCCTGTCCTTAAAAAATATGTGGATTCTGGTCCTACTTTTGTATATCGTAGAGCGAGAACAATTGGATCTCATGTTTCACCAAGTGAACTCAAATCTTCTGGTCTCAAAAAAACTTTTATCACTAGGGGTTCCTTCAAATGTGGCTCTTGTAGTGCATGTAAACACATGAAGCCTGCCAAAAGTTTTTTCCAGTTTGCCTTGCCACCGCCACATGGTGTTAATATATTACCAAATAAGGAATTTAAGATTAACAGTTTTATAAATTGTAAAAGTCAATTTGTGATTTATCTAATAACATGTGGTTGTGGCAAGAGGTATGTGGGGAGGACGACTAGAGCCCTTAAGGTCAGGATGTTAGAGCATTTAAGGCTCATAAAATTGAGAGACACTAATCATCCAGTCTCAAAACATTTCACTGAATGTGGTCAGGGAGGAATTAATAATTTTTCCTTTTTGGGGATTGAATCAGTTATTTCTAAATCTAGAGGAGGTGATCATATCAACCTTCTGGACCGTAGGGAGGCGTATTGGATCTTCACTCTCCAAACGCGCTTCCCTATGGGCTTGAACATTGACTGGCAACTAACACATTTTTTGTAACATTTTTGTGATAGACGTATTATGGTGTAATTAGTTGGTAATACAGATTAAATAAGACAATTGTCATTATATTGGACATTATATTCTTGTCATTATAACCTTTGAACCTATGCCTTATCATGCAAATATTATGCTAATATGTAAGCTTAAATTGTTCTTTGATGTATCTTGTGGATAATACTTCATATTTTATAATGGTTGTATTTCCCTGGTTCCTATGATTTAGGTACACAATCTGTGTTATGCAGTATGTATGTGTAATATGTCTTTAAATTTACTTTTCTTGCACATTTTTTTAATCATGTCTAGAGGTTTTTATTTTTAACTTTTTTTTTTTTTTTTTTTGTATATAACTTAGTTGCAACACAGCTAGTTTTTTAATCCACCTTGTTCATGTTTTTCCTTGATATAATAGTATCCTTTATTAAGCATTAGTTTAGTTTAATATAGCTTTATTTCGTTTAAATATGCTTGTCCAGTTAGCAGCAATGTATTTTGTTCTGCTGGAATGGTCAATAAAGCTTTGTTATTGTGTTCCTATGTTTGCCCACATCCAAAATGGCCACACTGCCTTTGGTACTTCCTTTTGCCCTTAGATCGGCACTGAGTCGCTCTGTTATGACGTCATCAGGTTCTGATTTTTGGCGCGAAATGGCCCACAGGTAAGAGGGTATATAATGGATGTTATCACATTGTGTTTTATCCTTGAAAAAGAACGCTGCGACGTTCGAAATGCATTGGATGGGTCTTTTGCCACATTAAAGTGCCCTTTTAATCATTTTTTTGTTCTGGTTCTTCCTGCTCCGTTTGTGCTGGTGCGCTTTTTGGTCTCCCTTTTCCCTGAGAGGAGACTAGCAGGATCAGATTGAAGAGTTGCAGATGCAGATGGCTGAGCATGAGATACAGCTTGCCAAGAGGGAGGAGGTGTCCGTCCGTCAGGTGGCTTGCCTGACATTGTGCTATGAAACCGAGATGGCCGATACCCACGAGCTGCTGGACCAAACGGCCAATGAGAGGGCCCGACTGCAGCTTGAGCTGGACAAGGTCCGGGAGGAGCGTTCCTGACGAAGCTGACTGGGATCAGCGAAACGCGTAGAGCCAAGCCTGTTAGTGAGAGCCGTCATTTCCTGAGCCATGAGGACCCGTCGCTGCACACCCGCCCCTCTCTCCGAGTATCTGGAAGTATCTGGGACACCGGCGGATGTGACGTAGAACGCCATCCGAAGCGACGTTCCAACGGGGAAAGCACAGAACAGATGTGATACCATTTACCCTCTACGGAGTCACCCTACAGCTCACTGCATTTTTTGATGTTCCTTTTCGTTGAATGTACACCATGTGAGTACATTTGCTGCTGTTTTTATTAGTTTTTTATAAATTGTATATTGGTCTGCACTATGAGTCCTCTCTGTTTTTTCTCCCTGAGACATACCACGATCCACTCACCTGTTGGAGTAAGCTGTCAGACGGTCTTCTGTCACTGCTGGTTTATATCCTACTTCTTGTAAGTAGGTTCTCCGTAAGAGCCAAGATCTATCCTTTAACTTAATACTGTCATGGCTGTATTGCACTAGAATTTTCTATTTTATATTTTGGGGTGTTCCGGACATATGCTCCCTTCAATCTTCGGACGCATCCACTTGTTGTAGGGAATTTGTACCATTCCCTCTGGAGGTTGAGATTTTTGTCTGTATTCACGTTACACTTATTGTATTAGATCACTCACCATCTTTTCACTTGCATTTAGTGTCTTAAGCGCCGTTCGAAATCATTTGGGTGCAAATGAGATGGAGACATGCATAACATAATTTTTTTTCTGCACAGCATTAATGCACGAGGCCGGCAGAGGACTCTGGGTGGTCCCTGCGGGTGTCTTGGGGGCCCTCAGGTGGTGCCCACGGTCATCTGGGGGCCCTCGAGTGGTCCCTGTGGGTGTCTGGGGGCCCTCGGGTGGTCCCCGCGAGTGTCTGCAGGGCTTTCGGGTGGTCCCCCATGATTGTATATCCACAATCTGATTGGTTAGAGTAGACCATGTGACAGAGTCAATTTATGGAAAGGATGTGACGTTATCCAAAGGGAGTCACATTGTCTACTCCAACCAATCAGATTGGGGATATACATCTCACAATCTGATTGGCTGAAATAACATGTGACTGTGGCCATGTGGGTTTGGTAACGTCATGTTAAAGGGAAAGGAAGCACCGCCTTTCTAATTTGCTCGCTTCCCTCCCTTTTACATGACGTCACAGTCAAAAAAAATAGTCACATGGTTACCCCAGCCAATCAGATGGTGTGGGAACCATTTGCCACTCAAATGTGCCGTCATAGGCTGAATAAAAGCCTGTACAGCCTCATTTGATGCCAAGAAGCTGGAGAGTGAATACCTCCTCCCAAAAGAATTACAATGGTGTTACAGATGAAGATGGAAGATGGAAGAAGGAAAAACCCCAAATGGATTACAATTAACCGATGAAGATAAAGAAGAAAAGGACTTTGGACTTTACCTAAGGCACGTTGCTGTTTTGGATCGTGGATTTGTTTGAGAGCTTGCTGAGACCACAGGAATCAGAGGGTGAAGACATCTAAAGGTAAGAAAAACATTGAATGTATGATATTTTTCTTTTACAGGTTTTGTCATTGTATTTTTATTTTATTGTAATTTTTGCCAATGTATTGATGTATGCCCCTTTAGGGCTATACATACATACTGTCACGCTTGTGCTCTCCTCACAAGCGCAGGGGAAAAGGGAAGGACCGGTTAGTGAGGTGGGGAGGCCACAGGGGATACAAAGGGAGTAAGTTGCCGTGCAGCTGGGGATCGGCACACGCAGTCACGTGACCACGCCGCGCGCATGAGAATGCGCGACGCGTCCGGAGGTGCGGTGCCTGCTCAGAGACACAAGTGATCCAGCTGCACGTGCACGCACGCTCTGACAGCAGAGCGGGAGTGCGCGTGCTCTCAGGCACCAACGCGGGGGTTGCGGGAAGCCAATGCTTCAGCACAGGAGTCTGGAAACGGAAACCAGGAAACATGGAGTCCAGAGCACAAGGTAACATCCAGAGAAGGACTGCTTCTTGGAGAACGTCCAGACTTCTTAAAGGCATAGTGACAGAAACAGCAAGGTGCAGCGAAACTAAACATAACATAAGGGTTCTTAGTCTAATCCATTGGCCAAGGAATTATAAGCCTGCTACGTCAAGGTGAACCCTACTAAGCAGGTACCTACACTACCCGACGATAAACTAACCTCAGTAGCATAAGAGTGACTGTCCCAGTCTTCCGGAATCCACAGGAGATAAGTAAAGGTCCCAAGGAGGTCCAGACAGGAACAGTATGCGATGAGTACTAGCAGGCACCAGGGCTGGTAGCAAAAGACTAAATGCAAAGAGAAAGTCAAAGAGAGGCTTACTTCCTGTCAGGAGGAAGAGGGCAGGGTTTGCCAGAAGCAAGATGGCGTTGGTTGCTTCAGAATCCTTAAAGACACAGGATCTTGACTCGCAGATAGAGGGCGGCGATCAGAAGTAAACAGGTAAGGAAGAAAAACGCCGCAGGGGGCTTGTTCCGCGCATCGTTACACATACAGTGACAAGCAATGCTTTTTTTTAACAAATGCTTCTTGATTTTCTGCTATTGCTTTGAAATATTTCTGCTATTTATTTTGTATTTTGATTTTTAATGATGGGAATTTTTTGTGGTGTTTTCAATTGTTTATTTCTATAACTTTTTTGTTGTTTGCTTTTAAATTGTGGTTTATTTTTGGTCTTTTGCTTTTTAATAATGGTGTTTATGTGGAACATTCTTTTATTTATTGATGGGTTTGTTTGTGTCTTAATTGGTAATTCTGGTGTTTATTTGGTATTTGCTCAATGGATTGCTGGTAATGTTGTGGTGTTTACTTGTTTATTGAGTGATTCTTTTGATTGCATTGGATATTGTTAGTGGTTGTTTATTTTTTAGGTTGACCATTGACTGCCATAGTGTTAAATCATGTCTATAATATATGGGCGTGATGTACCCACTGTGCCAATCAATTGGTTTATTGGCATTTGTAATATGTTTATTTTTATATGTAATGTGTTTTATTTTGAGCCTTTTTTGGGGGCTTCACCATGTGTAGTGACAAATCATGCCAATATTATTTGAGCATAATGTACCCACTGTACCAATGAATGGGTGGAGGGTGGGGGTAGTTGCCTGGGGAGGGTGGTTAGGCCTCCTGGGTGGGTAATGGGGGAGGGTGGGTTAACCCCTTAATTACTATAGCAGTTACTAACCTCTAAGGTGATTAAGGGGGTAGGGGCCATTAGATTTTATTTGTTATTGTATTGTTTCTGGCAACAGAGGACATGGACGGTGATGAGGACGGCCTTCATCATGAAAGGCTGGCCGGGGTGAGTGCAAGTTTTATTTACTTTATTTCTGCTGGTTAATGTTTTAATTTAAATGGGCAAATGCACTATTATCCATATCTGGATAATAGTAATTTTGTCCATTACTGTACTGTATGTGATAGGGGGAAGCAGGGGGGGTGCATTTATTTAAAAGTATTGGCCATTTTTTTGTGTGTGTATAAGATTGGTACCGCAGGCCAACGGAAACCACCCGGAGACCCCGGACACCGTGGGGACCACCCGAGAGCCCCCCCTGGCCTCTGGTAGAATTCCTGTGCATAAAAACTACAAATTGCTTTTATGTGTGTTAGGGGGGTGTTAGGGATTGTTGGGGGCACAGGGGGTCAGTGGGTTGTGTATTGGTGGGTTGTACATATTGCAATGTTTATTGGGGACAATTGCCCCCAATAAACCTGCTATTGTGCCTTTACCACTTCATTGCCTTAGTGGCTATCCGCTAAGGTAATGAAGCTTATTTAATGTAAATTATATTAATTGTATGTGGGAGCAGGGGGTCTCCTGAGCTTAACCGCATTGGTTTCAGCCTCAGGAACCCCCTACATCCTTAGATACAGGCCCCGTTATGGGGTGCCTGTATCCCCCTGCAGGATTAAAATCCCACGGTCACGTGATGCGGGAGATTTTAAAGCACAAGGGATACCGGCGCCTGTATCTCTGGAAGCAGGGGGTCCCCGAGGCTAAAACCAATGCGGTTCAGCTCAGGAGATCCCCTGCTCGTGTACACTATTATCAAAACCTATAATTTTACTGTACGATCGCCTGTAAGAGCAACTCTTACAGGCTGCATTTTTTTCTATCAGCTATCGCGCTATAGAATTTATAGCCCGATAGCACTGATATAAAAAACAGGTCGCACGATAGTGCATTTTTTTTTATCGGACTTTAAAAAATAGCCTTCACTTCTTAGTGAATCCCGCTTTTGGCTTCATGTCTTATAGCACGGTAAAAAAAAAGTATTGTCGTACGCAAAAGCACTTACAGTATTTTATCACTGCTTTATGAATCGGCCCCTATGTTCCATATGTACTACACAGTCTCTTGCCAGAAGACATCTTGCACTGCCGGATTGGCCCATTGACTTGAATGGACTGTAAGCTGCCTTTAGTGCTGGAAGGCGTATTATAGCAAAACACTACTTTAACACGAGGAGAAGCAAAAATAAGTACAATATATACATTTTCTGTTTTCATAAAGTACTGTAATAGCTTGCTCTTATTGTATTATTAATATCAAGTCAAACGTAGCTTCATACCTAGGGACTTGATATTAATAAAATAATAAGAGTCATTGACAAAACATAACAAATAATGCTTATGTTATATTTATTTTTGTTCATGCCATCCCCATTGCATTAGCAAGGACTTATGGAGTAGTTACACCAATAAAGAGTGGAGCTATCTGATGCACATATCATACAGATGCAGCCACTAGTATCCGATCACTTGCCTGTGTAAAAACTAAGGCATCTCACAGTAAATGCCTCAACATGCCTCAACATTTCTGTGAGATTCCTAATGGCCCATCCAATTAACACAGCAGGGGTCCCTGCAGTCCCATTCAGTTAGAATGGGACTGCAGGGACCCCTGCTGTGTTAATCCGATGGGCCATTAGGAATCTCACAGAAATGTTGAGGCATGTTGAGGCATTTACTGTGAGATTGCCCCAGATTTTCCAAGGCAAGTGATCTAATACTGGTGGCTGCATCTGTATGTTATATCGATTTCTATGTTCCTTTAACATTTGTCTACACATTTTATTGGCATCTCACCTGAGGTTTACCTTGTGCATATGTTTGATACATTTAATCTGTTGAGTATTATTTGAATCTGTTGTATTGTGCACATATATACTTTAATTTAGGAGCCCTGAATTGATGTCAAATACAATTACATTCTACTTTGTATTT
>NC_134489.1:46632413-46757413 GCF_040206685.1 Ascaphus truei | reverse complement strand
TTAACCCCTTAATTACTTTAGTGGTTACTAACAGCTAAATTGATTAAGGGTTTAGGGGACATTAGATTGTCTTTTTTTATTTTTCTGGATTGTTTGTGGCAACGGAGGACATTGTGATGATGAGGATGAGGACGGCCTTCATCGTGGCAGCCTGGCAGGGGTGAGTGCAAGATTTATGTACTTAATTTCTGCTGCTTAATGTTGTATTTTAAATGGACAAATGCAATATTATCCATATCTGGATAATAGTAATTTTTCCCATTACTGTATTGCATGTGTTAGGGGGGGGAGGGGAGAAGGGTGGTGTATTTATTTAAAAGTATTGTTTATTTTGGGGGGGGCACACGATTGGTACCGCGGGCCAGCGGAGACCCCCGGACTCCCGCGGGGATCACCCAGGGACTCCGGACAGCCTGTTGTATTAATGGTGTGCCGGAAAAAATGTAAACAATGCTTTTTTGGCTGTCTCCATTTCTTTTGCGCCAGCCTTTAGCTGGTGCACAAATCTGGCATGCTTTTAAAGCACGGTTGACTTATCACTGCTTAGTTAATCCTGCTAACTGGCAAAAATGGCAAGCTTCCCGTTTTTTGCATGATTGGATGGATTTTTTCCCAGGGCTGAGAAAATGCCTTTAAGGCCGATAAAGCGCTGTTATCACTGTTTAGTGAATCGTGCAACCTGCTGTATCGGCCTTAAAAGCCACTTATTGCTCTTAAAAGCAGTTACAAGCATAACCCCCAATGGGATTTATATGACAGAGAAATCTGATGCAATATTTGCATCATTTTCACCCTGGCTTTGCAGCCTCATGGACTTTGATACATATCCTCCATAGAATATGAGATAGTTTACAGGTGTAACGGGTGGACCCCCTTGTCTGACCCACCCAATCTCACATTGGCCCGTGTGGTCTAACCGGTCCCCATTACGTGATCGTGTATGGTGGTGCACCTGCAAGTAACAGGACTCCTGAGTCTCCCGCTTGATGGTATTAGGGGATGTCATCAGGACAGGTAGCTGAGGTAGTGGGTGCGAGTCCAACTTACTTCATGTGCAGCGCCTCCACCTCATCAGGATCTATGCTTCCGCAGGGAGATGGTCCTGGTGAGGAACTCCTTCTCAGTGGTGACTGCCACTGTAGAGTAATCTCACACTCACACAGTGGGGTTTTCATTAACAAGGCCATCTTTATTGTAGTTTGGGATGTAGCAGACTGCCCCATGCAGCTGCCGGCTCTAGCCGCACATCTCTTCGTGCTGTCCCTTTGCCAGGTACGCCCTCCCGTATTGAAGTGAGATTCCCTCTTCTCCTAGGGAGATCACCCCTGTGCCAGGTCCCTGGACACAGAGTGGCTTAGACAGACTTGATTGGTCAACCTGTACCGCTAGTTACTGCACTAGGGTCACAAAAGTGTTCCTACAATCCCTTATGCAGGAGCATACACTTTACCAGCTACTTCACACAACTGCTGGTCAACAACACCACTAACTGACAGTGTTGTGCCTTATATACTTCAGGAGGCAGGCGCATCTCTGATGTCACTATCCAGGGACTTAGAGCATACAGCCACTCCCCTCCATACATAGGGCACCTCACCAGGGTATGAGGGAAAACCTCCATAACTACTGCTGGCATACCTGTACTTATCAGGACTTACTGCCAACAGAGAGGAAAGTAGTATACCATTATTATGCATGGCTATATACTCCCCCTGGTGAATCCCCACCGTCCCGGCTGGGACCTAAATTTGGTGTACCTTGCGCCAGGAAACACTGCAAAAGAACACACAAATAACACGTCAAACATTATCACATTTTCATAATAATGTAAGAACATTTCACTCACTGACCAGCAGGGAGCGCTAAAGAAAAGGCAGACCACTCTCTTTCGGGACCTAATAATAGTGTCGAGGGTCTGGTTTCTTCACCTCCCGTCCCGCTGCATTGGTGACTGTCACACTATACTCTCGGGGCAGGCCTCGTTCATTACAGTACACCACTTTGTGCATGTAAGTACTGCGCCCGATCTTCCAAACCCTCATCAGTTGGGAAACCCTCTGCTACGCCTGAACTCCCTTAATGGCCCCTCCCTTATTGACAATGTAGTACTCTATGTCAGTACGGAGCCACCTCTCTCGATTATCCTCTATCTCCCTCATCAGAGGTTCGGGGACATAAGGGTACTCAAGCCCATGAGACCTCTTATACTTCGCTGCAATAGCTCGCTCAGCTCGACAGGTCCGGGTCAATTTAGCATGCCCAGCCCTTCCCGGCAACACCCATGACAGGGGCTCATCTGATTCCACGGGATCCTCTAATCCTTCAGAACCTTTGGGCCTAATAAACCCCCCGTTAATTCGGTTCCACCTCACTCTCAACTCTTGGAGGTACGCCTCATCACTGAACTCCCCGGGAGCCCACCAATGGTCAACTATCCCATCCCTTTCTAAAATGAAACGGGTGCGATCTATCCATGCAACATACCCCTCGTATAGGGGCGCCCACCATCTAGTTTCCCGTATCTCCTCTGAGTTGGATTCTAGTGGCTCTTCCGCTTCAGGCCCACCCGAAGATACCCCCGAAGTACCCTCAGAAGGCGTAACCTTTCCCCGGTGCTGTGATTTGTTCCCACCCGTGATACTCAACACACTAGGACAATCACTAGGTACCAACCCTTGTCGGGAAATCCTCCCTCCACCCTCCGATCCATCATCCGAAGTTCCCCAGTCCAGGCTTTCAGTCCTATCCTCGGCAGGACCCCGGGAATCCCCTGACATCCCTAGGCTAGAAGTGGACCCGAATGAAAAAGTGACGGGGACAAGAGCTTTAACTAGGGCCTTGGGGCTAACTTTGGGAGTGGACAGGGTTGGGGGACGGGGCCGGACTGTAGGTATTGGCAGGGTTACGACCTGCTCCCCAGCAATACCTGACTCGATTCCACCACAATGTCCTTTCTTTTCTCCGGCAGCTGGGCTTCTTGCTCTCCGACTCTAACGCCCGCTCCTTCTGGCAGTAGGGGATCGACTTCCGCTGCTCGACCGCAGAGGCGCGATCATCTCCCACTCGATGCCGCTCTGGTCGTCCGGAATCTCCTCCGTACACGCACGTGCTTCGACGCCATCTTGGGTTGGGTCCCCAATCGAGACCTCTTCCTCCACGAGGACATCCGGCAACGCCCGTCTGCTATGCGATCCAGTCTGGCCCTGGACCCGCTCTTCTTTTTCCTCCACCCCCTGGGTCTGCGACAAGCACTGTGTTAGCCTACTACTTCGCAGTGTCGGGGTGGATCGACCTCCTTCCGACCCGCTAGTCACCTCACCAGGGTGTGAGGGAAAACCTCCATAACTACTGCTGGCATACCTGTACTTATCAGGACTTACTGCCAACAGAGAGGAAAGTAGTATACCATTATTATGCATGGCTATACAGGTGTTCTTAAGAACTGCTAATTATCTCCAGAACCAAAGCAGTATGAACTTTGGCAGCAGGGAATGATTAATAATGCTTGCCTCCTTGTGGCTTTTAGGTTTCATTCCTATTACACACATACATTGGAATTAGCCTCGGTCCATGCCTGAAAATATTCTCATGCTGCCTTTCCTTTGAACTTTAGAGGTCAAAACAAATGAGTGTACTTCACAGCTTATCATTTCCGCAGTTATGTTCCGAAAGTGTGGCACAGCCAGCTGTGGGCCTGTGAATGAAGAATACTGCCGTAAACGCCATGTAGCCTGCAAATTATTTAGATGCCTTTCTTTTGTGAGGGAATCATGTTTAATACGTTTGTTTGGAGTTAAAAAAATCTACATAAGTGTGTCACACTACCACCCACATTGTCTGTGCCTGCAGTGCATTTTGGCACTTTTTTAAATGCACTGTTCCCCACCATAATGAGAAAGCAAGTCATGCATCTGGGTCTTGTCAGGCTTAATTTAAAACAGTTAGAACAAGCACATTTCTTAACGTTTTTGCTACCCCACCCAGCAAAAGCATTTTCCATGCCGTGATTATTACTAAATACTGTAGTATTATTATTATGGACACATACAGTATATACACTTACTCACATACAGTTTACATATATAGTCCCTGCTACAAATATATGTGTACTGTGGACAATACAACATTAATCTGCTCCACCTACAGTATCACATGGTGCGATAAGGAATAGGAGAGATCTGTGCCCGATCTGCCTGGCAACATATGAGAGGAGATTTGCAATTGGATAAGAAGAAAACCAGGTAGAATGTCTGAAGAAACTATTAGTTTGAGAGACACAGAGACAGACCAACTGCCATTCTGAGATAGAAACACAGAGATACTGTAGGTAGTGACAGTCAGAGTCGGAGAGGCACACAGAGAAACAGCCCAGGTGACAGTGAGAGGAGCTACAAAGCGTTGACATGACATTCAGAGATGTGAAAGGGGAGGCTTGTATGAAACTGCTAGCAAAGGACAGAGAAAGTGAGAGACAGCAGCAGAAAGACATTCTATACAGTACACACAGAGAAAGAGACAGGAGAAGAGACCAGAGCAAGAAAGATCCAGGGCTTACGGCATGGCGGATGCCTTGGGACCCGCGCTCTCTCCCATCCTTCCCCCTGTCGCTGCCGGGATCGAAGCAGAGGGGGGAGCTGGAGGAGGATGCATGGTGCCCTCCCTCCTCAAGATCCTTTTCCACCAGCTTCCCCCCTTCAGTCAGGTGGAATTTGGATCCCAGTGCCGACATGAGGGAGCGCGGGGCCCCCATACCGACTGGACCACTTCTCACCGAGAGGTAAGTGTGTGGTTTTTTTCTTTTCTTTGAGAGGGGAGTCTTACCATTTCCGGAGTGGGCCTCCTCCTTTATCATGGTGACCGACTTCAAATGATGACACGTTGCCATAACAACGTGACATCACATGCCGCCGTGACGTCATGACACTGCCGGAGGAGGGCCGCTCCTCAAGGTAAGTCTCCTTAACTTTTTTCTCAGAGGGGGGGGGGGGGGGGGACGGGAGCTGCCAGCGTGCCACCTTGGTCCCCACAAAGCGGGATAACAGACATCTGGGAAGCCTTTTTCTGCAACTTGATGAGTATCACTTACAAATTACCCATGCGAAAAAAAGAAGCGCAAAAATAATAAACAAGTGATAATAAGGCTTCTCTGTGCTGCTTTAAATAAACAGTCTCTAGAAAACTGTGTACAAGTGTTAATAAGTGAAAAAATAAAGCGCAATAGAGTATGAGCCACACATAATTCCAAACCAAAAAAAATACCCAGTGAATTTGTGATATGGTGATATAGTGAACAAATCACTCACATTGATGTTAACAGGAGAAAGTTTGATCACGTTTCACTCTCTCTTAAAAAAATCATAAAGAGGACATAGCGTGATACAGTTTATTGCACATGCAATTAAAATGAAAACGGGAAAGGACACACTCACATTCTCCCAAATTTTAAGCGCAGTGAGTGCTTTAAGGGCACACTCTCACCTCTCTGGGACTCCCGAAATCCTCCGGAATGGAAAGGTCCTGATGTATCGTCCTGCGCCCCAGACCTGGATCCTCCGATCCTCGTGGTCAATATCGCCATCGTCAGCACTTCCGCGTCTGCGCGCGCAACAGATGCAGTGGCTTGCAAGGGACAGGGCTCTTCGTCACCGGCTATGGGATCCTCATAGGGTTAAAAACCCTACGCGTTTCGCCATTCTTTCCAGTACGGCTTCCTCAGCCCACTCAGTTTTCTCTATGAGGTGGTCGCCTAAGGTCAATACGGACTGCAGGAACTCTGTTCCCACTGCTAATATAAGTGCCAGAACCCCGTTCCTGCGCATTCCTGATCCACTATAGCCCTGTTAATACTGATTATTACTGTGCACCTCCAACTATTTATTTTTTCTATTTAGCCAAGACAGCACAAGGGACCTAAAACACATTATAAGCTCTCTTTGTTGAGTGACTTTTCAAACATTTTCTATAAGCATTATGTGCTTTGAGAGCTTTAAGTGCATAAAGATACTCGTCCTCATTACACTGTGCAGCATGTTCATTTTCAGAAAAGGCCCAAAATGCTGCCTTTCCACTCAAACATGAAATGCCAAAAGCACTACAAATGTAATGTGTTTATGTCTAGTTCTTCTCAAAACTGCATCCACTGTGCCATTAGAAATACTGTACAACAAGTAAAAAGAATAAACACCAGGAGGAATAATTTAATTTCAGTGGGGTCACCTTCACAATCATTCTTCCTTCAGCCATGTGTTTATGCATAGGAATAATATCCCCATACCTGGATGAATACGTTTATGAGGGGCATTTTGGAATACATTACTGATAAAAAATGTTTATCAAATCCTCACTAAACTAATTATCACATATGTTTATATGCTTTTTATATTTCTATTTGTCATTTTATTACTTAGTCAATAGTAAAAATATGTATTAATGCCATAGAACAAACACCCACTACAGTTTTCAAGAAGTTACCATATGTCCCAGTTCAGCAGGGCCAGTCCTGGATTTTCTTTAAAGGCCCCAGTCAACCAATTTTCTCAAAATCGTTCAAATCATCCGGTTTTTAGCTTTTGTCTGTTTAGACTAACATGACTTTTAAAATATTAAAGCAAGCACTGCACGTGCAACTGGACTAAGGGCATGGTACCTTATGCATAAACCCAAAGCCATCGTTCTTACAGAAACATGGCTAGCCCCTAAAACCCCTGATGCAAATATCGCCATTCAGGGATACTCCATTTCTAGGAGAGAAATGTCAAAGAGAGGCGGAGGGGTGTTATTTTATATTGCAAACACTTTACAATTTACACTGTTAAATTGCCCCCCAAGCCCACCCTCTTTTGAAATTCTAGTTGGCAAAATCTGCCTCCCCTTTTCTAAGCTCTTCTTGCTTGCTGGCATCTACCGCCCCCCTAAAATCCCTGACTGATATTACCCAGTTTCTCGGCTCCATTTCCTCTCTGAATGAGAAGAGTGAGCTTCTAGTTCTTGGGGATTTCAACTTCAATTGGCTTGACACTAAAAACCACAAAATACAGATATAACTCAAGTCACTTAACCTATCACAACTCATTTCCCAACCCACACGGATAAACCTGAAATCTCACAACCACTCCTTGCTAGACTGGATTCTCTCCTCAAACACCAGCAGAATCCAATCCTCTGGCATCCTTCCTGATATTTTCAGTGACCATGCAATAGTGTACTGTGTAAGGAAAATTAAACCGCCCCATTCAAGCCCTAAAGTTCTCCTCACTAGAACATTTAGAAACTTTATCCCACAAAAGTTTCTGGATGACCTTACCAACTGCCCATGGCACAGAATCGATTTAATTCCCGACCCTGATTCTGCGCTCGACTATTTCCAATCCGAGTTTTTAAAACTCTGCGATACCCATGCTCCACTGCGCAAAATAAGGGTACGGGGGGGCCACCTTCCATGGGTTACACCTGACAGCCTCCTAACCATCAACAACCAAGTAATATCACTAAGGGGGATATTACTCTGACAAACCCCACTGACATCGCAAATGCATTCAATGATTACTTTGTGGGGTGTGCCACTAACTTATTAGCGAAACGCAGCCCAAACCACAAACCTGAATCTCATCCTGGGAGTACCCACATAGCCCCACCCCCTCGCAACACTGCCAACAACTTTCAATTTGGCCCAGTATCTGAAGAGGAGATTACACAAGCGCTCCTCAAATTAAAACCAAGCAGCCAATGTGGACCTGACTTACTACAATCTAGGTTCCCACGACTTGGTGCCCCAGCCATTGCCAAACAAATTGCTTCCATAGTCAACTCTATCCTGTCTGCAGGCAATATCCCTAAGACCTGGAAAACTGCCAGAGTTGTCCCAATCTTCAAAAGTGGGGACAAAAACACTGTCTCAAACTACAGGCCAATCTCACTTCTCCCAATTCTATCCAAAGTCATGGAAAAATGTGTCCACTCCCAACTAAGCGATTACTATTCCAAGATAAATTTCCCTAGCCAATTCCAATCTGGCTTTCACCCCAAACATTCCACCATAACTACCCTGCTAAAAGTTTGCAATGAAATCCAGTGTGGAATAGAACGGCGACAACTCACTGGTGCGGTATTCCTAGATTTTGCAAAGGCTTTTGATACAGTTGATCATGCTATCCTGCTTAACAAACTCCAGAGCTCTGGAATAGGGAAGCATGCTTTTAAACTGGTTTCAGTACTACATATCAGATGTGGTGTCCCGCAAGGCTCTGTTCTGGGGCCCCTACTCTTATCAGTGTTCACCAATGATCTTCCTACAGTTTGTAAGGAAGCCTCAATACACATGTATGCAGATGACACAATCCTATATGCACACAGCCATAGCCGCTCTGACCTTCAACACATACTTCAGTCTGACTTTTTGAGACTCGAAAACTGGATTTCCCACAACAAAATGTTTTTAAACACTGACAAGACTGTAACAATGGTATTTGGGACCAAGACTAAATTTTTAAAGCTTCCAGCGACTGAGCTCCAGATTAGAACCAACACTAACACCACCCTAACCCCCGTCACTAGTTGTGAATACCTGGGCATATGGTCTGACTCCCACTTAACATTCGGAATGCACATTGATACCCTAACAACCAAGACCTATGCCAAACTAGGTGTACTTTACAGGAACAAATCCTCCTTAAGTCTGCTGGTCAGAAAGCGTATCGCACAGCAGATGCTAATGCCAATTATTGACTATGGAGACATAGTATATGGCTCGGCACCTCAAACTCACCTTAGCAAATTTGACACCCTCTTCAATTCAATTTGTCGTTTTGTTCTCCATTGCAACTACAACACACATCACTGCGAAATGCTCAAATAACTTACTAAAAGCATTAGTAAGACCACACCTTGAATATGGAGTACAATTTTGGGCACCAATCCTAAGAAAAGACATTATGGAACTAGAGAGAGTGCAGAGAAGAGCCACCAAATTAATAAAGGGGATGGGCATTCTAACTTATGAGGAGAGGCTAGCTAAATTAGATTTATTTACATTAGAAAAGAGGCGTCTAAGAGGGGATATGATAACTATATACAAATATATTCAAGGACAATACAAGGAGCTTTCAACAGAACTATTCATCCCACAGCCCGTACAAAGGACTCGGGGCCATCCCTTAAGGTTGGAGGAAAGGAAATTTCACCACCAACAAAGGAAAGGGTTCTTTACAGTAAGGGCAGTTAAAATGTGGAATTCATTACCCATGGAGACTGTGATGGCAGATACAATAGATTTGTTCAAAAAAAGGTTGGACATCTTTTTAGATGGGAAAGGTATACAGGGATATACCAAATAAGTATACATGGGAAGGATGTTGATCCAGGGATTAATCCGATTGCCAATTCTTGGAGTCAGGAAGGAATTAATTTTTCCCCTTAAAGGGGTTTTTTGTTTGCCTTCCTCTGGATCAATAAGTAAGTATAGATCTAGAATAAAGTATCGGTTGTCTAAATTTAGCATAGGTTGAACTTGATGGACGTACGTCTTTTTTCAACCTCATCTACTATGTAACTATGTAACTAGATTGGTCATCACTAGAGTCTAGGTGTAAAGTTCACCTTTCCTGTCTTGTCTTTAATTTCTTTATGGGCAAACTACCCAGCTAAACTGAACTAGCTCCTCACCCCTGCCACATGCAGCACTTATCATCTGCGATCAGACTCCAAAAGACTGTTCATGGTCCCAAGGCTCAACAAAGTATCCGGCCGTTCCTCCTTCTCTTACCGTGCACCCCAAAACTGGAACAATCTACCAGAGACTCTCACATCCACCACCAGTTTAAGTTCTTTCAAATCTAAGGCTGTCTCACATTTTAATCTGGTCTGTAACTGTTTCATACGCTGTGACGTTCGTGAGGATTTGGCCCGAGATTAAAGGGGTTACACCCCAATTGGCCACCCTCTAACCTCACCAGGGAGACAAGGGGTTAACTGGGCTGAGGTCCAGCAATGTGATTCAACCCTTGTTATAACATGAAAATGTATATTCCCCTGCTCCCATGTATTATTGTTATATCAGTGTCTGCATAACACACACACTGGGGCTTAAGGGGTTAATATTATATGCAGTGCTGAATAACAGGAGCCGTTCCATTAAGACTGCTAATTTAGGAACGGAGTGAGCCAGCACCCTGATTGTTGGTGTGCAGCCTAAGGGTAACCCCCCAAGAACACACCTATTAAAAATATAACTTTGTCATAAGGGAAACATATATTTTTGATAAAGTGCCTTTCTATTGCAGTTTTAAAAATGTACAGGCAGAATGCTATGGTTTCTGCCTGCCTTTGTAATGCATTAAGGAACAAATGTTATGCATACCAGAACCAAATGTTTTGACACCTATGAGCTGGGTCACTTACCTATGCAAGCAGAACAGCTTGCTAGAATTTACATAGCCTTGTGATCAAAGGCTAATTACCTAATTGTTTATGCGGGACCCAGGAACTGGAGTGGGTTGTGAGCGTTAAAACTCACACTTACAAACCAAGGTATCCTGCAAGAATAAACATAACACAGGGGACAAATGTCCCCCCACCCCCCAGGGGTCCCTGCTTCAAATGATTTATTGATGGGGGCAAGGGGTGGGGCTACCCAAGGAGAAAATCAGAATGGGTGACCTTATTAAATATAAGAATATTATGAGATGTCCTTGGCTGAACATGCTAAGAGTTACATATGTGTATTTGTGGGAGTTACCCGCAACTAACCGTTACAAACACCTGATGTTTAGCCGGTTCGAACAGACAGATATTAATATCTCTCTTAATTTTAATAGTACACTGTAATATTTAGTCTCTTTGGGAGCGTCAGGCGTGACGGAATGTATTAATAGGTCTCGCATGCCAGTAAGTATCACTGAACTGAAGTTATGAAGTTATTTAGATAGGGAAAAGCAGTTTTTAAACGTCATGGGGTGGGAGGAGTTTTACTCTGAGGAAAACTGTCAACTTCACCACTGATGTATGAGAGGGGCTGGGTTTAGGTTGGTTCAAAGGGAAATAATTGTATAAGAACCAGGCTCAGCCTATGGCTATTGTCCTTCATGTCTTCATGCAAAAGGCCTTCATGTTCTGCATGTATCCTGCATGTATTGCTGTGATGTCAGCTGAAATATGGAAGAAATTGCCCAGTCTGTATCCTGATGGCTTTCTGTCCTAATTTTTAAGTATGTGTCTATATTTTGCCTGTTATTTGTATAATCTGTGTGTTCACCTTTATCAAGGAATACATTATATTTTATCATATCTAAGTCTCGTCCCAGTTCAAACCCAGATATATATATATATATATTTTATTTTATTTTTTGGTGTGTATTATTAATAGCCTGTCACAAAGTTCCCGTCACAGGCTTATTAATAAAACTGGTGGCAAGCGGCGGGATTGAACTGGACCTGTATTACTAGTGTTCTGCGGGATACTGTGATACAGTGGGAACTTGATGGTAATTGCAAGTTCCTGGGACTAAAGATATTGAACACACAGTGTACAACATATAACACAAGATATGGCACCTCCTCACTGTTCCCCTACTTGTGAGAAGCATTGCCTCCAGAACCAAAGTGCCGGCCATCCGTCTGACTGGAGCCGGGCACCGAGACCGGAGGAGTGCATCAAGTCGGCGCGGGGACCAGCAGCCAGCAAGGCTGAGAGAGAGACAGCAATGGGTGAGCATAAAACCCGGCAGGCTGAGCAAAGATCCACAGCTGCAGCTGCTGTAACCATCACACCGCCCGGAGAGCAGGGAATGGACCCAGCTCCGGGACGGCAGAGACTTGTTGAGGGAGCGGGTGGTCTCGGAGACCACAGCAGTCTTGCACCAGGAGAGGTAACAGCCGTTGCGGTGGTCCGTCCATTTTCCCTGAAAGAGCTAGCACTGGTGTGTGCGTTGGGCAAGACGTGGTTCCCGGCGAAGTGGACCCAGTTCCTTGCGTCAACACCTCACCGGCCCGCCCAGAGCCCTGCGCTCAAGCATCTCTGCTCTGGACTCCGTTGCCCCTTGCTGGGGTTATTCCACCGGTGGCAGAGAAGCTCTGGAATGAGCCCGGCGCTCAGGCAACTCCGCTCTGGACTCTGTTGCCCCTTGCTGGGGTTAGTCCACCGGTGGCGGAGAAGCACCGGCAGCCGCTGCGGCACTGCCAACAAATGGGCCACAATAATGCCCAGTGCCCTGACCAGGCGCGGTCAGGCGAAGAAGCCCCTCAGGGCCAGCGCTCACGAGCTGCGGAAAAGATGACCCAGTTAGCAGCATCCTCTGATGGCTCCCGCCCAGCCGGGGCGACAACCCTCCTCGGGACGTCTCCTGGAGAACCTGGACGGGTTGCATCAGCAACAGCGGTGGAGAGCGGCGGCCATCCACCTGATCCCGGCGGAGAACCGGCGGCGGCGGAGAAGAAGCCGCCACTCCGGCATCCTGCCGGCGGCAATTTTATTTGGGGGGAGGGACAGGGTTTGCGGGAGGGGGTTATTTTACCAAGTTTGCATGGAGCTGTGTTCCTCCACAAAGACCTGGGACCCTGTTGCGGCAGCGGCCCGATGCTGCCCAGCCCAGATGGGGCCGGCAGCGGCCACTCCAGTCATCCTGCAATTGGGACCAACGAAGGCGGCGGTCTCTGCGGGGACCAGCGAGGTAAGCCAGACCAAGTCGCAGACTTACCCTGACTTATTTTTCCCTATGACTGTACCCTGTTGTTTCACTATAGGGGTGACCGGGGGGGTGGCAGGAGATAGGGGTACCAGGGGAGGGGAAGGAAGGGCAGCTTGTAGGGCAGCCAGGGTTCCCCATTACCTGGGCGGAGCAGCAAGGGGACTCTCAGTTAAGAGCCCCAGTGTTGCAGCCTTGCTATGGGCTGGAGGTACCAGGGGTTGTGGCACAGTTAGACCACCCCCAGATTACCTGCCAGCCAGGAGCTAAGGTGGGTGCATCTGCACCAGCAACCCTGAGCTCATCCCCGGTAATGGGGAGACAGTGTCAGGAAGATGGCCTCACTCAGGTGTCCCTAGGATCCAGGCTAGGATTAGCTAGGGAGAAGCGGAGTGAGGGAAGGCTGCAGGTAGGTAGCCAGCATCAGATCTCAGTGGGAAAAGGAGGGCTAGTGGTAGCCGGGGAGGGAAAGCAGCAGGTATGGCAGCTAGAGTCCCCCATAACCCTGGCAGAGCCTCAGGAGGTTTCTCAGATCAGCAACCCTCTGTTGCAGCCTAGCTATGGGCTGGGGGTGTCATGGGCAGTGGCCAGTTTGTGCCACCCCAGAGATACCTGCCAGCCAAGAGCTAAGGCGGTTGAATCTGGAGAGATGCCCCTGAGCTCGTCCTTGGTAAGGGGGAGACAAGGTCAGGGAGGTAGGTGCACTCAGGCAGTTCCAGGGTCTGGGTTAGGATTGCCCAGGGAGGAGAGCTGTGCAGGTGGGCTGCAGGGAGGTAAGCAGCAGGAGTCATCAGCAGGGGCTGAGGTGCTGGGCCTAGGGGAGGCTAGGCAGGGAGACACCGTGGAGCAGGGGGAGATAGAAGCTCAGTGGGGTGTCAGGCAGCTGGCAGAAGCTAGGGATGGGCTAGGTAGGCAGAAGGTCCCTTGTTCTGACTGGCCAGGAGTGACCCCCCTGACAGATTCCCCAGGGTTCCCAAAGGAGGGGCTGTGGGTAGATAGGCAGCCAGGGAGGAGAGTCAGGAGCATAGCAGAGCAGCTACAGGTTGGCACAGAGCCAGGGCAGGTAAGGTTCCTACAGAATAGTGACATAGCTCTTTCCCAGACTTGGTTGACAGGAAAGCGACGGTCTGTGCTGGATAGCTGGTCTCCTGCAGGTGCAGAAACATGCCAGTCTCTGGACAGTGTGCAGCCTGGTCTGCAACGGGGCCCCTTCACCATGGACTTGGTTCACCAGGCACTGGGTGGGGGGCAGAGGGAGGCAAAGGAGAATGCCCGGCGGCCACGGTGGAGCCCGGCTCTGCAGGATCTTGACTTTACAATCCACTGTGGCCAGGACAATGTACTGGACATTGCCGGAGGACAATTTTGCCAGGCCAACCCTTCAGGACTTATTGGGTGCTTCAAGGGTGTCAGTGGTATCCCAGTGCCAGGGGAAGGCAGCTGGGGTACCAGGCACCCCTTGAACAGGGGAGGTGTGACGTTCGTGAGGATTTGGCCCGGGATTAAAGGGGTTACACCCCAATTGGCCACCCTCTAACCTCACCAGGGAGACAAGGGGTTAACTGGGCTAAGGTCCAGCAATGTGATTCAACCCTTGTTATAACATGAAAATGTATATTCCCCTGCTCCCATGTATTATTGTTATATCAGTGTCTGCATAACACACACACTGGGGCTTAAGGGGTTAATATTATATGCAGTGCTGAATAACAGGAGCCGTTCCATTAAGACTGCTAATTTAGGAACGGAGTGAGCCAGCACCCTGATTGTTGGTGTGCAGCCTAAGGGTAACCCCCCAAGAACACACCTTTTAAAAATATAACTTTGTCATAAGGGAAACATATATTTTTGATAAAGTGCCTTTCTATTGCAGTTTTAAAAATGTACAGGCAGGATGCTATGGTTTCTGTCTGCCTTTGTAATGCATTAAGGAACAAATGTTATGCATACCAGAACCAAATGTTTTGACACCTATGAGCTGGGTCACTTGCCTATGCAAGCAGAACAGCTTGCTAGAATTTACAAAGCCTTGTGATCAAAGGCTAATTACCTAATTGTTTATGCGGGACCCAGGAACTGGAGTGGGTTGTGAGCGTTAAAACTCACACTTACAAACCAAGGTATCCTGCAAGAATAAACATAACACAGGGAACAAATGTCCCCCCCCCCAGGGGTCCCTGCTTCAAAGGATTTATTGATGGGGGCAAGGGGTGGGGCTACCCAAGGAGAAAATCACAATGGGTGACCTTATTAAATATAAGAATATTATGAGATGTCCTTGGCTGAACATGCTAAGAGTTACATAAGTGTATTCGTGGGAGTTACCCGCAACTAACGGTTACAAACACCTGATGTTTAGCCGGTTCGAACAGACAGATATTAATATCTCTCTTAATTTTAATAGTACACTGTAATATTTAGTCTCTTTGGGAGCGTCAGGCGTGACGGAATGTATTAATAGGTCTCGCATGCCAGTAAGTATCACTGAACTGAAGTTATGAAGTTATTTAGATAGGGAAAAGCAGTTTTTAAACGTTGTGGGGTGGGAGGAGTTTTACTCTGAGGAAAGCTGTCAACTTCACCACTGATGTATGAGAGGGGCTGGGTTTAGGTTGGTTCAAAGGGAAATAATTGTATAAGAACCAGGCTCAGCCTATGGCTATTGTCCTTCATGTCTTCATGCAAAAGGCCTTCATGTTCTGCATGTGTCCTGCATGTATTGCTGTGATGTCAGCTGAAATATGGAAGAAATGGCCCAGTCTGTATCGTGATGGCTTTCTGTCCTAATCTTTAAGTAAGTGTCTATATTTTGCCTGTTATTTGTATAATCTGTGTGTTCATCTTTATCAAGGAATAGATTATATTTTATCATATCTAAGTCTCGTCCCAGTTCAAACCCAGTTATATATATATATATTTTTTTGGTGTGTATTATTAATAGCCTGTCACAAAGCTCCCGTCACATACGCCACCTAATATATATTTTCTTTAACTGTGCATGCAATGTCTTGTATATAATGTATACACTGTTCATTTATGTAACTGTATTTGTAACCATGTATTATTTGTCTTAACTCTGTGCCCAGGACATACTTGAAAACGAGAGGTAACTCTCAATGTATTACTTCTTGGTAAAATATTTTATAAATAAAATAAATACGTTTTTATGTGATCGTTCATATCAAAAAGTAAACATTTTGCATATATTGTAAACTCTAATTAAACGATTTATTAATATAAACCAAACCATCATTTTGCTACACTCGAGAGTTTGTGTTATGTAAGTGTAGCCATGCCTGGTTTGGCTACCAGTCTGCCCTCCCTGTCATGCAAGCCCTTGTAACAGTGCAGGCAGTGACAGGACAAATCTTATGTTTTCCCCACAGAAACAGCTCCCTTGAGTGACAGAGGAGGAGGTGGGACTAGGCCTGTGTTCTGCCCAATCCTGGGATCAGACCTGGTACCCTCTTCCCTTGTACTTAAGGGACAGCACCACTAAATTGTTTCAGAGCCTCTCCCCACTTGAGAGAGGCTGGTACACACAGAAGTGTCTGTGCATTGGCACATTCTTTTCCTCTTCCCCTTGGGGGAAGTGTGAGTGATACCATTTCCCCTGGTCCTGCTAGAGGGCTAGGGAAGAGTATGGACTGCTACAGGGGCCCTTGACCTGGAGTGTAGGGACCACCCAAAGTTGCAGACCTGTGTGCGAGCTGTACTGGTCAGGAGCCCATGTTATACTGTGCTGAGCAGAGACTAAAGAAGTTCCAGTTTAATATACTCTGACCTAGAGTGCAATCTATCTCGGGGGGCTGGGGGGGGGAAGGGGAGTGAAGTAATTCTTCTGCAGGAGATTGCCTTCATATATCTGGAGCCTGCAGCAGATGGAGGCGCTGTACTGTCAGAGATAAGAACCCATGATGTACCCCAGAAGCCTGTTCTTTTCTCCTCAACAACACCGGCGTAGACTCAGATCTACTGTAAGCAAGCAGGTAGACATGTAATGGCAGAATCTCCCAGAGGGTGGGGGAAACACTGTTACATAAGGAAACTGAAATAAATCAATGATCCAGCATAAATGGGGAAGCTATTAGACAAATACCATTACGAATTTTATTTTTAAGTGATGTAATTTTGTTCTACAGTAAATCATTTTTTAATGTGTCCCGGTCTCTACCTTTGAAAATCTGGTCACCCTAAGTAGCATATTTAAAGCTATATATTTTTAATGTAAATGCATTTCATTTGTCATGTTCTTTGTGAACATGTAATTTGTACAACAGCATTAAAAATGTAAACAGGCCATGCAGACTGTCGCTGTCTACGTTCATAGAAAGCTCCAGGCTCTTTTTACCTTAAGTGCAATTAGATTTTTCACAAGTCCGACTTGTCTCCTTTCTCTAATTATCCAATCTGCAGGAGGGCACAGTTTCCTGCTGAGTGGATTACAAATTACAAGGACACTGTGTTTCTTCTTGATTGTGTCTTTTCTGTGCTACACACCTGTGAAATCTTCCCCTAACAAAGGAAAAAAACGCAAATGCAGAGAACTGGAGTCCTAGTACAGTATATGCATACGCACCATGCTCATTTTTTAAAGTTTTTTTTCAAACTCATTTATTTTTCTATATTATTGTGCAACAATGTAGCCTATGTATTTTTAATTTCTATAAAAACCTGGTTTCTTTATGGACCAAATAAGTAATAATTTCAGCCCACCATAAGAAATATGATAAAGCAATATGGAATATCAATACAAAGCTATTAACATTTTAAATGCCATAACCTTAAAATGATGTATGTATGCTACAAAAATGTTAAATGTTGATTGAAAAGGGATATGCCAATATTCTTGTGTAATTAAAGGGGTAATGTTTTTAAATATTTTTAAAGGGTGGGAACCACGATTTGGGGGACCCTGACCAAAAACCACTATTTTCAGCTTTGGTGACTACCTGTTACCTGACTACCAGTTACATAGTTTCATAGTAGATGAGGTTGAAAAAAAGACATACGTCCATCAAGTTCAACCTATGCTAAATTTAGACAACAGATACTTTATCCTATATCTATACTTACGTATTGATCCAGAGGAAGGCAAACAAAAAAACCCCAGTGACATAGCAGCCAATAATTTCTCATAAGGAGAAAAATAAATAGCTTTCAGACTCCAAGAATTGACATTCGGATTACTCCCTGGGTCAACATCCTTTCCATGTTTACTTACAGTATTTGGTATATCCCTGTATACCTTTCCTATCTAAAAAGATGTCCAACCTTTTTTGAACAAATCTATTGTATCTGCCATCACAGTTTCCATGGGTAATGAATGCCACATTTTAACTGCCCTTACTGTAAAGAAACCTTTCCTTTGCTGGTGGTGAAATCTCCCTTCCTCCAACCTTAAGGGATGCCCCCAGTGTCCTTAGTACTGCCCGTGGGATGAATAGTTCTTTTGAAAGCTCCTTGTACTGTCCCTGAATATATTTGTATATAGTTATCATATCCCCTCTTAGACACCTCTTTTCTAATGTAAATAAATATAATTTAGCTAGCCTCTCCTCATAAGTTAGATTGTCCATCCCCTTTATTAATTTGGTGGCTCTTCTCTGCACTCTCTCTAGTTCCATAATGTCCTAAGGAGTGGTGCCCAAAATTGTACTTCATATTCAAGGTGTGGTCTTACTAATGCTTTGTAAATGGTCCGTTACACAGACAAGGTAAATGGGCATAAAGGGGTTAATGTATACTTGCGATCATCCACGGGGCCCCTAGTAGACAGAGGGGTACCTAGTACTCTCCCAGAGGGGGGGAGGAAACATGGGTTATATTTGTTTAACAAAATAATTATATTGAATTTTAGTTGTTATCAACTGACTGAAGAATGGAGTCTCTGGAGCTGAACCCAATTAATTTCAGCTCTGGGGATTCCCTGCTTCCGGAAATACTTAACTCTGAATTAGGTGCCGGTAGCAGCTCTCTTTGGCTGCCAAGGATCATGTAATGGCCACTGTTCAAAGATTTTGCATCCTGCAAGCCAATAAGAAGCCGTGATGTCATTGATGTTTGCTTCCTATTGGCCCAATGTGATCCAAGAGCTTTAAACTTTAAAGCCCTGATTTCTCAGCCGCAGCAGCTACCGGCATCTACTTCAGAGATAAGTATCTCCAGAAGCTTGGGGTCGCCATAACTGAAATCAATGGTATTCAGCTCCGGAAACTCCCTACTTCAATCCCCTCCCCCCCTCCTCTGCGGGGATAGTCCTCTGGCAATGGTACAGCCACCTTGCGGTCCCGCGGCTTGCCCCAGTGCTGAAAACAATAAGGCTTACTACATCTGTAAACGCAGATGCTAAACAACAGGAAAACTTCATATATGGAGTCCAATTTATGTAATTTATTTTCATCATAAACAGAATACAAACTAGGGGATGCTTTTCAGTACAGGAGCAAGATTGTACCGTATAAGGATATCTTACTGTATTGGTTACATTTATCTAAACTAAGATATGGATCTGATTTATTTCACGACTGACTGCTCTATGCAATGTAGGTGATGTTCCGCCACAGCAATGCAATGATAAAAGAATGCACAACAACCTGTTTCATGCACTTAATGGTTTTTGGTTGATAAAAGATAATTTCCTTGACAAATTTCCACACTGGAGGTAGACTTGGTTTATTTCCCTAATGTGTATAAATAACTATCCAAAAAGCTCTTTCACTTCCATCATCATAGAGCACAATGTTGCAGAACAATTTAACAATTAACCTATCAAAGAAAAATAAGGCAATAAATGTAAATATAGATACATCCCACTGCTGTTTATGTTAATGGCAATAAGTTTCTCTATGTTGTAGTATTATTTAAAGTATTATAAATCATGTCCTAAAATATCAATTTTTAGTCCAAATTAAAAAGCTACAGTATCACCTAATTCTGAAGTACTCATTTATTTTGGACTGTAATGGATGCACAGCCATTATTGTACAGCTACTGTTAAATAGGAGTGCTGGCTTTCTAGAATGGATAACAAACCTTTTCATATTTACAAAAGGAAAGAAAACTAATGACATCAGACCTCAGGGGCTTAAAGCTTCCAAATATTATTATTAAAATTGAATTATTTTAGAACTTTGGTTGCCATAGAAACTTGTCACAGGTTTTTAAATGTATTCAGTGCATACTTTGATCTGGAGTAAATTGGGTTATTTCATACAGCTCTTCAAACAAGAAAGAAGCGATTCATCGGGTAACAACTACAAACAAATACAACAGAAGAATAATAGGTAATTACGTTAGATCTATACATGTCCGCAAAACTGCTTCCTGTCTCACAGACTAAATACTTCATGTTATAAACGGCAACCTAAAAAAAAAAAGAAATCATTGCAATATTTGGAATGATTCATTATGTAGAAGTACAATCAATTATTGGTGCCTACAAACAAAGGAATGTATTAAAAGGGAAATGAAGTGATTATGTAAAACAGCTGCAAAGAAAATGATGCCAGAAAACAAGGCATTTGGTACAAGACGGCTTGTACACATACAAGTAGTAGTGATGGGTCTCTGTAAGAGCACAGCACAGCAGATCATTAGAACTTGAAGTGTATCAATCTCTTGTAAATTGCAGCATACACTTTACATTCACTTTATAAAGTTGTTATATATATATATATATATATATATATATATATATATATATATATAAAGTTGTTAGTTATATATATATATATATGTAACGGATTTTCTGGACTTGCCTGACCCACCCAATCTCATATTGGCCCCTGTGGTCTAACCAGTCCCCATTACAGTGTGATGTCTGGTGGTGCACCTGTTGGCAACAGGACTCCTGAGTCTCCCGCATGATGTTGTGTGGGGATTGCCAACCCAGACAGGCAGCTGAGGTAGTGTGCTGAGTCCTACCTAGATCCAGTGCAGCGCCTCCACCTCATCAGGATCCCGGCGTCCGCTTGGGGATGGTTCTGATGAGGAACTCCTCTGTGGTGCTTCTCTCTGTGCAATGACTCCACACTTGCACACGAGAGTGTCTTTAATCAGATGCATCTTTATTGCTTGATGTGGCCAACTGCCCTCCACAATGGGGTGTATCTAGCCCTCCATTGTTCAGCTGCTTCCCTCTGAAAGGTTCCTCATTTTCTAATGGAGTTGCTTCCACCTCTCCCCTAAGGAAGATTCACCAGCTTCTCTCTGTCTGCCTTGTGCTGCCAGACTCACAGCTCTGCATCAGACTACTGCAACAATGTTGCAGACCTCCATGTGCCTCTTACTGAACAGAGGCAGCACAACAACAGGAACTCAACTAACTTTAGACAGTGCTGTGTCTTATATCACCTAGGAACAGGCACATCTCTGATGTCACTAACCGTGGACACACAGCATGTTGTCACTTCCTATGGGACATATGACACCTCACCAGGGTGTGAGGGCAAACCTCCATGATAACTACTGGCATTCCTGCATACTTACCAGGATTACTGCCAGCATGAGAAAGAGATATGTACACCAATTTTACACATGGCTACATTCTCCCCCTGGTGGAACCCAAGGTCCCGGCTGGGATCTAAATTTGCGGAACCTTCCTTCAGGTAGCACTGCAAAACATAACAACACACATTACAGTACATATCTTTTCATCACAATATATAACAGATACATCCTAACTTTAGATGATAACAACCAGGATTACTCCCTGATGGAGTATCCATTAGTGGTACTACCATACCCTCTTACGGCCTACGCACAGCATGGTCCACTGGGCGTAGAGCAGCAATGCTGTAACCCTCTGGGTGACACTTCTCATCTAACCCGCCAGGATCCCAATCTTCTTCCCCTGATCCTTCCTCCTCATCAGTGCCATATCCCCTATCCTCACCAGTGGAACCCATCTTAAACTCAATTTCTCCCTCCATGAGGGGCTCAGGGACGTATGGGTATTCCAGGCCATGCGAGTGTTTGTACTTGGCTATAATAGCCCTCTCGGCCCGGCTGCTCCTAGTCAGCTCTGCGTTCCCTGCCCTCCCTGGCAACACCCATGACAGGGGCTCGTCTGTGTCCACGGGGTCAGATAATATCCCAGGCCCCATAAGCTCTATATTATGCTGACATATCTGAAACCATTGTTCCTGCATCTCCCTCTTCCTCTGGGCCGGTGTAAATTCCCCCACCGCCCACCAATAGTCCACTACGTCCTCTTTCTGTAGTAAGAACCGTGTGCGGTCCATCCACCTCACGTATCCCTCAAATAAGGGAGCCCACCATCGGGTGTCCTTACGTTCCTCAGACCCCCACTCTAGTGAGTCCCCCTCCTCTGTATCCCCCCAAGAAGATACCCCAGAGGTCCTTGATGAAAGAGGCCTAGACCACCTCTCTTGTTTGGAGCTATCCTGAGACTTAACTATGGCCACACTAGGTACCCATCGGGACTCGGATACTTTTCCCAACTGCCCTCCACCCCTCGACCCACCATCAGAGGCGTAGCTGTTCAGTCTCTCCCCAGTCCGTTCCTCACCGATTCCCTGGGACCCTTCCGACACTCCCAAACTGGATGTGGACCCACAGGAAAAGGTGACAGGGACAGGGGCATTACCTAGGGCATGGGTTTGGGCGTAAGGATGGGCAAATGGTAGCCGCGGGGTTCCGACCCGCTCTCTGCCTTCGGATAGTCCCGTATCATTGCGACGACTCTCCGCTGGCTGAGCCTCACCCTTCTCGGCTCTCCTCGCTGCCTGCCAGCTCTTTGTTGTCACAGGTGATCGGGAAGCACTGCCCGATCGCGGAGGCGTTGTAGTTCTCTCTCTGGTCGTTCCGCTACCTCCGCCGGAAGTGATGTCATCACCGGAACCGGATACTCCGCCATCTTGCGATGGATCCCCATGCGGGATCTCTTCCTCCTCATCGACATCCGCCGCCGGAAGTGATGGTTCTGCTCTCCGCTCCGCTTGGGCCTGGGCTAGGCCTTCCTCCGCCGTTGCCACCACCGGCGCCTGGGGAGGGTAAGGATGTATCTCACTGCTCCGTCGGCTCGGGATGGAATCTTCTCCTCCTTCCGCGCTGTAAGTCAACACGGCCGTGGGACTCCGCCGCTCCGGTTGTCTCCGCACAGGCGATCTCGGCACCTCGAGACTCCGCTCCGCTGTGACAAAGGTAAGTGCTGGTTCTTTTGCAGCACTGCTGTAGTGGTCCGCCGGTAGGCGCATCACCATCGATGTCGGGCTTGCCTGCTCCTCGTCCGATGAAGCAGACTCCGACGCTAGTAGTGGCACTTCCGCAGGGGACCGACGGTGAGGTTCCGGGTTCTCACCGCGGTTGTAGACCCCTTTCTCTCTAGGCTCCGTTGCGATCATTAGGAGCGATCCCCATTCTCCGGGATCAACTGGTTCGGTGCAGGCCGCACGCGGGGCTTGAGCCGTCAGCATGGCTGTGTCCGCTCCCGCCTCCTCGGTCTGCCCAGGTACGAAGGGCTGCCTGGCCCCTAGGTAGTGGATGCCACATTGGGGACACCTTGCCGTGGTGCTAGCCTCTCCGCCGGGTAACCTGTACTGCGTGCACAGGCACCGCAATGTCTCTTTGTCCCCAGCCTTGACTACCAGGAAGCCTCCTGGCAATGAATAGGGATATATGTCCATCTCGCTTTTGGTAGTGCTGGTTACAGGAGACACTTTGCACAGTGGTCTCTCCTGTTCACCAGCTCCTCGCAACTGTGGGACAGGAAGCTCACATCCAGCTCCTCCATCAGACAACTTGGGTCTTGCCTGGCAGAGATAGAGACCCTTCCCCCTGGTGAATATTTGGGGAGGGTCCCACAAGTTAATTGGATACTCCGGCACAGGGGCTGAACTTTTCACAGTCCTGGGGGGCGCGGCCTCCGATTTCGTGCCCTTATCCCCAACAGGGTGGGGTTCCTCTTTTGCCGCCAATTCCAGCCGTTTTCTTTCAGCTGCCTTGCGTGCGAAGTACCCTTCCTTTTTGCACACCACTCCAGCTGCCAGAACTACTTCAGGTAATTGCGCCGTCGGCTCACCAGTTCCTTGGCTCGCCGGATTCATGCCCACGGGGCACAATTGGAAACCACTTCCCCTGGTTAAGATTAGGGGGAGGTCCCATAGATTTATCGGGTGACCCAGCACTGGGGCTGAGTGAGTCACTGTCCATGACGGCGCGGCTGCAGCTTTAGCGCCATACCCCCCATCAGGGCGGGGTTTCCCCGTTGGCGCCACTCCTGGCCAACTCCCTGCAAGTCTTGCATTTGCAGAATTCTCTGCACTCAGCCCACGTGGCCTCCTGGGGAATCGGGAACCGCCATTTTGGGTTGCACTGTCAGTCTGTTCAATGAATGAGGTAGCGTTCATCTGTTTGTATGCCGACTGACAGTCACTCTCACTATGTTCTCCACTTGTTACAGCAATGTCCTCAACACTGTCCTCCAGGGTAGTACCCTGTGGTCCTAGGCAGGACCAAAACGGTGCGGCCACAGCTTTCGCTCCACTCCAGAGCAGGCTTGTAAAAGACATGTCACAACAGCTTGCTCTTCAGTGGGGCGCACGCCACGTGTGCTCTCCCCATCAGCCTCCGGTCGCCATTTTGGACTATCCGCACCGCGCGGATCCTCCATTCTTGGCGGTCGTCATTACCTCGTAGTAGTTATCGTACATGGGGCTCCTCTCTGCGGGGCAGCCTCCACACCGGTACAATAAAGATTTCCCTGATGCACCACCATGTGTACCTAATGTAGGCTGGACTCATGTATGCACTACCTCAGGCTAGGCTCACTCTCTCAGTGTCTGCTGTATCTCCTTCCTCCCAGTCTGTGCTCCCTACGGTGAGGGGTCTGGAATGGGCTAGAGTACTCTGGGGCTTCCATGCAGTACTGGGGCGTCTACCTATCTTGGTTAGCCTAGCGCAGACCCTCTCCAGGATTCCTGACCACGTTAACAGGCTATCCCTTCTGGCATCCTACCAACTAGCACTACCTCACGGTGACTAGGACAGCTATAGCGCGGCTCCAAACCCCCAACTCCTTTCAGGCCCCTAGGTCGTCCCTGCGAACTGACAATACGCCATCAGCCCCTTGACTACCCCTAGGTCTGTCCCAACGCAGCACAAAGTGGCAGCAGACACTCTCCCTGTTTCCCAGTGACCTAGCAAAAGCCTGTCCTGTTGACAGGTCTATCTCAGCAGCGCCTCCAAATGTAACGGATTTTCTGGACTGGCCTGACCCACCCAATCTCATATTGGCCCCTGTGGTCTAACCAGTCCCCATTACAGTGTGATGTCTGGTGGTGCACCTGTTGGCAACAGGACTCCTGAGTCTCCCGCATGATGTTGTGTGGGGATTGCCAACCCAGACAGGCAGCTGAGGTAGTGTGCTGAGTCCTACCTAGATCCAGTGCAGCGCCTCCACCTCATCAGGATCCCGGCGTCCGCTTGGGGATGGTTCTGATGAGGAACTCCTCTGTGGTGCTTCTCTCTGTGCAATGACTGCACACTTGCACACGAGAGTGTCTTTAATCAGATGCATCTTTATTGCTTGATGTGGCCAACTGCCCTCCACAATGGGGTGTATCTAGCCCTCCATTGTTCAGCTGCTTCCCTCTGAAAGGTTCCTCATTTTCTAATGGAGTTGCTTCCACCTCTCCCCTAAGGAAGATTCACCAGCTTCTCTCTGTCTGCCTTGTGCTGCCAGACTCACAGCTCTGCATCAGACTACTGCAACAATGTTGCAGACCTCCATGTGCCTCTTACTGAACAGAGGCAGCACAACAACAGGAACTCAACTAACTTTAGACAGTGCTGTGTCTTATATCACCTAGGAACAGGCACATCTCTGATGTCACTAACCGTGGACACACAGCATGTTGTCACTTCCTATGGGACATATGACACCTCACCAGGGTGTGAGGGCAAACCTCCATGATAACTACTGGCATTCCTGCATACTTACCAGGTTTACTGCCAGCATGAGAAAGAGATATGTACACCAATTTTACACATGGCTACATATATATATATATATATATATATATATATATATATATATATATATATATATATATATTCCAAAGAAGCAGCCGGCACTCCACTTGCAAGTAGAAAAAATTGGGTGCTTGTCCCATAAAGCAATAATAAACCATACAATACCGTTTGAAGCACGAGATCAGGAGACAGCACTCTGGTAAGTTTGATCACAAGTTCTTTGTATTGGGGGACCGAAACGTCAGTTTATGTGTCTTTTTTTCAATACAAAGAACTTGTGATCAAATTTACCAGAGTGATGTCTCCTGATCTCGTGCTTCAAACGGTATCATATGGTATATATATATATATAATATATATTCCAAAGCAAATAGACAATACTGTTCTGTGCAATCTTCCGGCGGTGGTGTTACAATGGATAAAGCAAGAATGGGTTTTACTTAAAACAGTGCATCTTGGAATGTATCGGTGACTGAAGCCGATCCCTCCCCCCTGTGCAGTATGCGATTTATGACTTAAGTTGTTAAATGGTCCCTGAATGTTTGTGATGTAAGAGCGTGTGTGTGGGTGTGTATGTATGTGTATATGTATGTATGCGTATGTGTGTAAATACAGTGTATACAGCGCTTTACAAAAGGTGTGTGTAGGAGTGTATACCAGTACCAAAGGTGTGGGTAGGTGTAGAAATATAAGGGGGTGTTGCATTACTATTAATGTGTGTAGATACTACAGTACGTGGTCCCTATTTGTATATAGGGACAGAATTACATTGTTGTACATATGTATGTGTAAGAGACAGCTGTGTGTGCAGTCAAGGAGCAAGTACACTTTGAACTATTATCACCAGATGACCAATTCTGACATATGATTAGATGGACCCCATTGGAGGTCTTAAAACCAAAATACCTGTGAATTTTAATTTTAGTAGAATTTGTATAAAATTGTTTAAATGTGTGTGAAGTTTACAAATAAATTTGACAATACTCTGATAAAATTATCTCATTAAACAACAAGTATGTATTTTATTGCAGTCATCTATTAACCCCTGATGGTTAGGGATATTAATTTAAGTATACAAGAATGTTTTAACTTAAACCAATTCTAAAAGGCAAGACAGTGTGATTACAGAACATAAATTATGTAAATCTCGTTTATAAAAAAAAAAAAAAAAAAAACTTTGTAATTAGGGCTTTATTAAACACAGCCTGCCCCAATTAGACTTTGATTACACAGGGGGTTTATAAAACTCAGAGACCCCCTCCACGTCAGAATATGAGCCTGAGGAAGTCGATGATTCGACGAAACGCGTAGCTCTAAAGTTCCTGCTGAATTTGGCCCAACGTGGCTCCCGTAGCCGGATCAACCAGGCAGCCATTGCAGATAAGGAGAAAAATTTTTTTTTTTTTTTCTCCTGCATCACGGACGCGTGATTGGCAATAACAGCTGCTTAAACTGTATCCTGGACTGCACGAGGAGGCCAGGGGTCCAACCACTATGTATGTATGTGAGTCTTGTTGTACCAATTGCTTTTAAAACTAATAAATGTGTTTTAAACCCCACTGACAACGTGCCTCACTTTCTCTACCTACTCCCCCCCTACTACCACCACTGGGGAGAGTCCCCATCTGATGCCCAAGACTGGAGTTAGAATCCCACGTTGGTTGCAAACAAAGAAGAGTCTACACTGGGGGGAGATGCAGATGGGTTAATTTAACCCCAAAGTTACCAATTTCCTGCAAGGACTCACACATGGCCGTGTGAGTACAGATATATTTATATATTTATTTCAAAACCCTCTAAACCACCATTACCTGTTGTTGGGAGTGACTGGAATTGCTTAAAGAAACCACATTACCGTGTCCGCTTGCACATGGCCGTGTAAGTGTATTTAATATTTTCACCAACCCCCAGCAATATTGTTGTAACCACATTAATTTTATTGTATTTTATTGTTTTTTATTGTCAAATGTTTTTCTAATCCCACGCTCCCCCATTGCTTGTATGTCTCTATATGGCACAATATGTATATATAGCCACATAAATGGTATTGTCTATTTGTTTTTGATTATTATGCTCGACTAACATGGTACAGATACCACTACAAATATATATATATATATATATATATATATATATATATATATATATATATATATATATATACATATGAAAAAAGAGAATAAAAAGTCACAGCACACCAAAATGAATGGATGAAGAGGTGTATTAGAGACACACAAACACGTATAGCAAACTCACATGAAATTAATTAAAAAGCAGACTCATCACAGTCTCGGGTGAGATCAAATGAGTCCAAAGATGTTATACAGATCTGGCCCAGCGAGCTGGGTCCCAGGGCTTCCGTTCACAGCACTCGCAGGAGGAGATGTCAAACTAATCTGCTCAAAAGCTGATACACCTCTGAAGCTGAAGCGGCCCACATGTATGTATGTATGTACAATGTTAATAAATAATTTACTTACCAACGTATTTATTTATTTATTATAAACGTATTAACACACACACACACACATACACATACACAGACGTACACACATTCACACACATACACACACACACAAACACACAGTACCTCACTGTCGCTCACAGCATACACACAAAAATGTGCGGCACGTTTGCACAGACTATATTACGGGCCTAAGACATGTGAATGTGCATGTGCTCACAGGTGATATTCTTTATTGGCTATATGCTAACGGTGGAGGTTTTTTGTTGCCTTTTTCACACACCATAACTTAAAATGTGTATAAATATATATATATACACACATATATATATATACACATATATATATATATATATATAATATATACATATACATACATACATACATACACGTGTGTGTGTGTGTGTGTGTGTGTGTGTGTGTGTGTGTGTGTGTGTGTGTGTGTGTGTGTGTGTGTGTGTGTGTGTGTGTGTGTGTGTGTGTGTGTGTGTGTGTTGTGTGTGAATTAAAACATTTTTTTTAAAGAGCATCTCTCTACATCGCTGCAGGTCCATTCCAAACTTACTCGTAGCTCCCTAAGTGGGAGAAATTGAATCCCTGCTGCTCAGGATAAAACAACATTGTGGAATAGAATTAGATGAAGCTCTAAATCTTGTCTGATGATTTTCCTGCCCTTGGGCAATAATCAGTGGGCATGAATACAGCAGGGAATTTTGGGAAAGCAAACATCATTCACAGGTTCTCCAAGATACATCAGCAATCCTCAAAACAATTGTTTATCAGTAGATAGAGGTTTTTTCTTAATATAGGGTTGTTCAAGTTAAAGGGGCTGTCCTGGTACGGGGTTCACCAGACTGCACGGGATTGCAAAACATCAGGCAGAACGTAGAAGTTAAATATAGTAAACATGAGTTTATTTTTGCCAGAACCAACAAGGAGCAAAACTGTACAGACAGAGCAGCAACAAAGGGGATTCCTAGCTTCCTAGATAGAGGGTAAGCTCACTTACCCTGGAGGCCGCCTTGATCCTTCTGTTCCTGAATATCCCAGTGACGGGATGGCTGCCCCAGGCCCACATACTGTAATTCACTATTAGAGATGGGCGATTTTCCACCTAAATCCGAAGCCGACGCTGATTGGCCGATCCCATTGATCTGTTGCTTTCCGCAGATCCGTCTCAAAAAGGCCAATTCGTTTTTTCACCTATTACTGAAAATCCGCCCAACGGATTTAGAATCCGTACCTGCAAACTGAATCCAAATCCGTCCAATGGAATAATAATCGGAGGAGGAGTATATACTGTAAATAGTGGTGAAGCCTCAAGGTTAAGCCATTTTCTTGTAGCCCCTGCAGGCAGGGCCACAGACAGCTTTCCCGAGGCCCAGGACTAAAGTTTCCACCCAGGACTAAAGTTCCCCCCACCCACGTGTCGGCAACCTTGCGAAAACCCTTCCCCCCTTTCTCACAAACCTCCTCGCACTCTCCCCCTTCTTACATCCCCACATCACCCTTTCCTCCACCCCCTCTCTCACACCCCCACCTCTCCCAACCTGTCCCTCCCCCATGTATTTCTCCCCCCCTCACTCAATAACCCCCCCCCCCACACACACACACACACACACACAAATAAGCCCCCCTCCCCACACACACACACACACACACACACACACACACACACACAAATAAGCCCCCTTCCCCACACACACACACACACACACACAAATAAGCCCCCCTCCCCACACACACAAATAAGCCTCCCTACACACACACACACACACACACACACACACACACACACACACACACACACACACACAAATAAGCCCCCCTCCCCCCCACACACACACACAAATAAGCCCCCCTCCCCACACACACAAATAAGCCTCCCTACACACACACACACACATACAAACACACACAAACCCTCCTCCCCACACACACAAATAAGCCCCCCTCCACACACACAAACACAAATAAGCCCCCTCCACACACACACAAATATGCCCCCTTACACACACACACACACACACACACATACACACACACACACACGTAAGCCCCCCTGCCCAACACATACACATAAGCCCCCTAAACACACACACACACACACACACACAAATAAAATCCCCCCCACACACACAAATAAGCCCCATACACACACAAAGAAGCCCCCCTACACACACACACACACACACACAAACACACAAATAAGCCCCCCTGCACACACACACACACACACACACACACACACACATACAAATAAGCCCCACACACACACACACAAATAAGCCTCCCTCAACACATACACACACAAATAAGCCCCCTTATACACTCACACACACACACACACACAGATAAGCCCCCTTACACACATAAACAAATAAGCCACCCTACACACACACAGACACACAGACACACACACACATCAATAAGCTCCCCTACACACACACACAAATAAACAAATAAGTCACCTGCACAACACAAATAAGCCCCCTACACATACACACACACACAAATAAGTTCCCCCCCCCACACACACACACACACACACACACACACACATCCACAGACACACACACACATAAGCCCCCATGCATACATACACACACACACACAAATAAGCCCCATACACACACAAAAACAAGCCCCCCTCCACACACACACACACACACACACACACATACACAAGCCCCCCTACAGATACATACAAATAAGCCCCCCTACACACACACACACACACACACACACACCAGGTCTAGGACACCCCGGGATTAGTTTATTTATTTATAAAATATTTTACCAGGAAGTAATACATTGAGAGTTACCTCTCGTTTTCAAGTATGTCCTGGGCACAGAGTTAAGACAAATAATACATGGTTACAAATACAGTTACATAAATGAACAGGGTATACATTATATACAAGACATTGCATGCACAGTTAAAGAAAATATATATTTTGGGGGCGAATGAAACAGTTACAGACCAGATTAAAATGTGTGACAGTCTTAGATTTGAAAGAACTTAGACTGGTGGTGGATGTGAGAGTCACTGGTAGGTTGTTCCAGTTTTGGGGTGCATGGTAAGAGAAGGAGGAGCGGCCGGATACTTTGTTGAGCCTTGGGACCATGAACAGTCTTTTGGAGACTGATCTCAGGTGATAAGTGCTGCATGTGGTAGGGGTGAGGAGCTTGATCAGATAGCTGGGTAGCTTGCCCATAAAGAATTTAAAGGCAAGACAGGAAAGGTGAACTTTGCGCCTAGACTCTAGTGATGACCAATCTAGTTCTTTGAGCATTTCGCAGTGATGTGTGTTATAGTTGCATTGGAGAACAAAACGACAAATTGAATTGTAGAGGGTGTCAAGTTTGCTAAGGTGGGTTTGAGGTGCCGTGCCATATACTATGTCTCCATAGTCAATAATTGGCATTAGCATCTGCTGAGCGATACGCTTTTTGACCAGGAGACTTAGGGAGGATTTGTTCCTGTAAAGTACCCCTAGTTTGGCATAGGTCTTGGTTGTCAGGGTATCAATGTGCATTCCGAATGTTAAGTGGGAGTCAAACCATAAGCCCGGGTATTTAAAACTAGTGACAGGGGTTAGGGTAGTGTTAGTGTTGATTCTAATCTGGAGCTCAGTCGCTGGAAGCTTTAAAAATGTAGTCTTGGTCCCAAATACCATTGTTACAGTCTTGTCAGTGTTCGAAAACAGTTTGTTTTGGGAAATCCAGTTTTCGAGTCTCAAAAAGTCAGACTGAAGTATGTGTTGAAGGTCAGAGAGGCTATGGCTGTGTGCATATAGGATTGTGTCATCTGCATACATGTGTATTTAGGCTTCCTTACAAGCTATGGGAAGATCATTAATGAACACTGAGAAGAGTAGGGGCACCAGAACAGGTGATATCCAGGGGGTTGGAGTTAGAGCCTGAGATGGACACATGTTGGGATCTTCCTGATAGGTAGGACTGAAACCAGTTTAAAGCATGCGTCCCTATTCCAGAGCTCTGGAGTTTGTTAAGCAGGATAGCATGATCAACTGTATCAAAAGCCTTTGCAAAATCTAGGAATACTGCACCAGTGAGTTGTCCCCGTTCCATTCCACAATGGATTTCATTGCAAACTTTTATCAGGGTAGTTACGGTGGAGTGTTTGGAACGAAAGCCAGATTGGAATTGGCTAGGGAAATTTGTCTTGGTATAGTAATCGCTTAATTGGGAGTGGACACATTTTTCCATGACTTAGGATAGAATTGGGAGAAGTGAGATTGGTCTGTAGTTTGAGACAGTGTTTTTGTCCCCACTTTTGAAGATTGGGACAACTCTGGCAGTTTTCCAGGTCTTAGGGATATAGCCTGCAGACAGGATAGAGTTGACTATGGAAGCAATTGGTTTGGCAATGGCTGGGGCACCAAGTCGTAGGAACCTATATTGTAGTGTCAGGTCCGCATTGGCTGCTTAGTTTTAGTTTGAGGAGCGCTTGTGTTATCTCCTCTTCAGATACTGGGCCAAATTGAAAATTGTGGGCAGTGCTGGGAGGGGGTGGGGCTATGTGGGCACTCCCAGGATGAGATTCAGGTTTGTGGTTTGGGCTGCGTTTCGCTAATAAGTTAGTGGCATACCCCACAAAGTAATCATTGAATGCATTTGCAATGTTAGTGGGATATGTCAGAGTAATAGTGACCATAGAGGAGCTCAAATGGGGAGAACGCAATGTAGCATTGGGGAACTTCCTGCACTGTAAACAGCGGAAAGTGGAGAAGTTCATCCGAAGCTCTCATTTTAGGGGACAAAGACCAAGGGCAATGGAAACAAGGGGGATATTTTTTGTACCATCAGGCTAGTTAGCTGGCATTCAGAGCATGCCTCACCTAATTTGGCGATATCATTATGCTTCACTGGCTAATAAAACCAGGGCAAAATATGGCCAAAGGTTTTATCTCGTCCAACATGACCACCCCAAGGGAGAGTATGGGCTAGGGTGAAAACCGCTTTAACAAACACCCTAGTGACCAAAATGTGCCTTGTGACCTCCCGTGTTTGTGTATGCTTGTTTACTCTATACAGAATATCATTTAACAAATCAAAATGAGGGACACCATTATACCTTGTGCATTCAATACATTGTCATTGATTTTAACCACCTTTCGTACTGTCTAGCAAGGTCTGGGTCTTTCCTCTGCCTCTGGCGGAAGCCAGGAAGAGACAGCTCAGTTAGAGCTCAGTCTCTACCTCCTTATGGCCATTCCCAGTCATTACTTGGGACTTAGGTCCCTTAGTATTGTTTCCTTGTGTCACAGATTTTTTTTAACCAGTCAGTCTCTTTTTGTCATGGATCTCTGCCTCAGAAATTTCGGAATCCTGTATCTATGTGCGAACGTCTCGGCAGAAAAGGGGAAAATTTGCCCTGGCTTCTCCTCTCCAGGCGATGGGATGCTTGTCCTGGGATGGAGCCAGTAAGCTGGAAAAATAGGGCCAGTCTCAGCCAAGCAAGGCTGGGGCACGGAGCCATGGATCGACTCCTACTTCTAGCCTGGCCACCTTACCCTGTACCTGTGGCAGTATGTTGGCAGTCGGCCTCTACTTTGTATTGCTGTGTATACATCCTATGCTCCATGAGAGTCATAAGGAAGCACTTCAGGTGGTATCAGATCCCGGGAGGCAAGGGTATTCCCAGACCCAGAATCCACAAGGGCCTGGACAGATTTACCCCCAATCAAGACTGAAGGTAGCAACATTCTAGAGCTTTTTCTGGGAGCGGCTGTGGCAATGCTCCTGCTCAACAAAGTATCCGGCCGCTCCTCCTTCTCTTACCATGCACCCCAAAACTGGAACAACCTACCAGTGACTCTCACATCCACCACCAGTCTAAGTTCTTTCAAATCTAAGACTGTCACACATTTTAATGTGGTCTGTAATTGTTTCATACGCCCATAATACAAATTATCTTTAACTGTGCATGCAATGTCTTGTATATAATGTATACCCTGCCCATTATGTAACTGTATTTGTAAACATGTATTATTTGTCTTAACTCTGTGCCCAGGACATACTTGAAAACGAGAGGTAACTCTCAATGTATTACTTCCTGGTAAAATATTTTATAAATAAATAAATAAAATTCATCTGTGGGCCCTCCATAGGATGTTTGCCATGCCTCCCACAGGAAGAACATCGAGACTGCTCTCTCATGGTGGGCTGATGTGGATACCTCTCAACTGGCCAGGAGACTGAAAACCAGGAGCCAGGTGGATCCTGTTTGCGGCATCCTCTGAAGTTCCCCTCTCTGGTGATGAGCCAACGTCAGAAATTAGATGAGTATCTTGGCTGGCTCCAACATCATGACCTCTCCATTGTTGAAATGGGTGTTTCCTTTGTGGGACTTGGAAATCCCGAGGTGGTGGGTTGTAGTGTTCATTTTTGTCCAGACTTCTCCTTGGTTGTCTGCCAGAGTTGTGCCATCAGGCCCAGGTAATTTGTTTAGTCCTCTGCCCCAATACATTTTTCCATGAGCTAAACAGCCAGAGTTAGGGTTTTGGGAGCATGGCACCTCTGGGGTCAGGCATAAGCAACCCATAAAGATTGATTTTACCTGCTTATGGTCCATTGCCTTATCTGCAGGTAGGCTCTGATCTGAAGCATGGACTTCTTCTTTGAGGCGTGGGGCCAAAGTGGTTGCCCAGCAATCTACGGACCAGCCTTGGGCATCGGCGACACATTCAAAGGTTAAAAGGAAAGCCTCTGGATCCTCTGCCATCTTCATTTTTATGAAGAGAACTGGTAGGCTATCCAGAAATTGTGGTCTGGCAGATTGCCAGAGGTGGGACAGTAGTTGAGCGAGCTTTTCATCATGCTCTGTCTGCTGCTGGGTTTGGAGCTGGGCCTGCGGCTGCAAATGCTGCTGTAGTAGTCCATTTTTATTGGCTTGGTCGTTCAGTATTAGTAAGTTTTACTTGGCCTGCTGGCTGTTTAGCATGGCATGCTCGTGTAGTAGTAGTAGGCTGTGCTGCCCGGTCTGCTCTTACAGAAAATAATTAAAATATTTTTTTTTAATGTGTGAGCTTTCTAATGCAGATGCTGCTCAGTATCCCACCTCAAAGACCATATGTTGCAGTAAGACTTCGAAGACACATTAGTGATCTGAGTAGGCTAAGTCAAAAAATTGCATAAAATAACAGAGCTTTATATAAACAGCATAGATAAACAGACAGGAACCAGAAGCACTCATTCGGCAGCCGGGACCTCATTAATTAACCAGAGACTACTCTCAAACTGGGATTAGCCAGGCCAGTTCTGGGCTCCAGAGCTACCCATAAGAGTCCAATGACTAATAATGGGCCAGTGAATCCACCCAGTCACCGTTGGAGACTCAGCTTTTGTCAGGGCAACTTTTTTCACCAGTTATTTCCTCGCTGTCATTGAGCTCAGGTAATTCTCTCTGTAGCCTGACAGAGACTGATGAGGTTTCTTGTGCACAGGCCCAGATGTTTGAACAGGTGTGCGAGCAGCAGATGCAGCAGCACGTGTTGCATGTGCAAGCAGATCAGGCTGGTATCTGGATTGCTGGAGCAGCGCACAGTTCTAGCATGTCGTGGTCCGCCATGACGGGTCCGGAATTGGAGTTCCTGGGTGCGGTTTCAGCTGCACCACCTAAATTGGCTACACACAACCCCTAATTTAATCTATTAACATTAAAGTTATCAAACATTTCACATTGGCCTTTTTTTCAAATTCATATGTAAGCAAACAATAACACAGTATTTGTTGAAATCATATATCGTGATTGATGATAAATTAAAATAGATCTAATCATAGACATAGTTAATGATTTAATTACGACTTGGTTTTTATTACATTAGAGTTATCACAGTTCTTGGTTGCAAGGGTGCGTTGCATTTGTTTCAAATTCATATGCAAATGCCAAATAATTGCATCTACTTTCATTTATCATCAATCATAGACATAGTTAATAATAACGACTTGTCATTACTTATTACATTTTAATCGTGGTTTACAGTATTTCAAAGTTGTGTTAATAGCCTTTTATAATTTGAATTAATATGTAATATGTCAAATTGCATCTAATTTCAGTCATCAATCATAAACATAACTACTACCACTAGTAGTACTACACACTTTAGTGGTATTATAAGTTGTTAATAAATAATTGTGTTACAAAACAAAGAAGAAGGAAAAAAAAAACCTATGTTAAATGATAAATCATGAAAAAAATATGATTTCAAGATTTTCCAATAATTATGAAAAAGAATCATATCACCTGGCTGCCTGCTGTAAACTAATGATGACTACTTAGGCTTATTCTTTTGGGGTGGTCAGCCATATATGTTATTAACATATTGAAATCATATTACTGTATGATGGAGTCTGATATCAGATTTCATCATAAGGCTTAGGGTGGAATAAGGATGACTTTGGCTTTTGATGCTATTTGATGTTCTCTCTCTGACTGTGTGCAGTGGTCATTGGGCATAGTAAGGATCATTCATCATTCCGTTTCTGTCAGTATACAGAGAGAATCACTGTAGGTCAATGACAGAGGAAATGCAGTCGCTGCTGATAAAAGTGGTCCTCAGCCACTCTCCGTCTCCAACATTTAGGCAATAGACTCCATATCAGGAGTTTGACATCAGATTCATCAATCATGAAGGATTACAGATGTAGCCAGACATATTGTTAAAGGTACTGCGTAAAACCAATTATGAATCCCCAGCATTTATTTGCATATTGCGGTCCCTGCTACCGCAATTGTGGCGTAGCTGCATAATGGAGTTTTGCAGCGGCTGTAGTACTCTGCAGTTACGATAGCTGGTGATAGTGTCTTTAATCTAAATGCAATGTAACCTACACCTTATTCCAATCCACTGTTTCAAGACGAAAAAAACTTCAGATGACTGAAGAATTTTTAAAGTATGACATTTGTATTAGATTAAATTAATTAGATTTCTATGCATTTGGGGTTGGGAATTCTTTTCAATGCATTGGGGGGGGTTGGGGATTCTTTTCTATGCATTTGGGGTTGGGGATTCTTTTCTATGCATTGGGGGGGGGGTTGGGGATTCTTTTCTATGCATTTGGGGGGGGTCGGGGATTGTTTTCAATACACGTGGGGTGAGGGGCTTCTTTTCTATGTATTTGGGATGGTGGGAGGCTTCTTTTCTGTGTATTTGGGAGTTGGGGGCTTCTTTTCTATGTATTTGGGGGGTTGCTTCTATGTTTTTGGGGGTGGGGGCTTATTTTATATTTATCTGGGGGCAAGTTTTTTTTAAATATTTATTTGGGGTGGGTTTTTTTAAATATGCATTTGGGAGGTGGGGTTTTCTTTTATACGTATTTCGGGATAAGGGGTTATTTTATATTTATCTGGGGGTGGAGGTTTTGTGCTATGCATTTTGTGGAGGGAATTGTCTGTGTTGGGGGAGGGAATGAGTGAGTAGGGGGATTGAGTGAAAGTAGGGTAATTGATGGAGAAGGGAGGTGAGAGGAGAGTGAGGAAAAGAGGGAGTAAGAGTGAGAAGGAGGGGAGAGAAATGTATGCAGGGGGAAGGGATTGAGAAAGAATGGGGTAGTTTTTTGGGGGGGAGAGTGAGAGTAGAGAGAGGGTGAGGGAGGAAGAGAGGGAGTGGTATAGAGGGGAGAGAAATACATGGGAAGACGGGGGGAAATAGAGGGGGCTCATGAGGTGTGAAATAGGGGTGTTCGCAAGACTGCCAACATGGGGGTGGCCCCAGTCGTAACTCTACTCCTGGACCCTGGGGAATCTGTCTGTGGCCCTGCCTGTAAGCCTGACATCAATAGTGGGGAAGCTACTTGAAGGTTTAGTACTGGATAATATTCAGGAATACCTAATGGAAAACAAAATGATTATTAATAGTCAGCATGGATTTATGAAGGATAGGTTGTGCCAAACTAACCTTATTTGTTTCTTTGAGGAGGTAAATACTGTAGGAATTTAGACCAAGGTAATGCAGTTGATGTTGTCTACTTAGATTTTGCAAAGGCTTTTGATTCGGTTCAGCACAAGAGGTTAATGTACAAAATAAAGCAAATTGGAATCGGTAAAGATATTTGCACCCAGATTGAAAACTGGTTGAAGGATTGTATGCCCCTCTTTAAAGCATTAGTAAAACCACACCTTGAATATGGAGTACAATTTTGCGCACCACTCCATAAAAAATACATTATGGAACTAGAAAAAGTGCAGAGAAGAAAATCTTGCATATAAGGATAGGCTAGCTGATTTAGATTTGTTTACATTAGAAAGAGGCGTTTAAGAGGGGATATGATAACTATATACAAATGCATTTGGGACGAATACAAGGAGCTTTTAAAAGAACTATTCATGCCAAGGGCAGTACAAATGACATAGGGTCATACCTTAAGTTTGGAGGAAAAAAGATTTCATCAACATCAAAGGAAAGGGTTCTTTACAGTAAGGGCAGTTAAAATGTGGAATTCATTACCCATGGAGACTGTGATGGCAGATACAATAGGTTGGACATCTTTTTAGAAAGGAAAGGTATACAAGGATATACCAAATAAGTAAACATGGGAAGGATGTTGATCCAGGGAGTAATCTGATAGTCACTATTTGGAGTCAGGAAGGGATTTATTTTCCCCATTATGAGATATCATTGGATGATATTTCACTGGGGTTTTATGTTTGCCTTCCTCTTGCTCAATATACTGTAAACATAAATATAGGATAAGTAATAGTCATCACATTTAGCATAGGTTATACTTGATGGACATATGTCTTTTTTAAATCTCATCTACTGCGTAACTACAGTATGTAACAATGAACAACTGTGGAGCCCTGATTGGCATCAGCTTCTGTAGATTCCCAGCCTCTATTTGGAAACATGGAGAACCGGGTGCCGACAAATCAGCTGAGACCTTTCCTCTGCTGAGTCAACCAGGAGTGAAGGCTGTGTTTGGAAGGGATTAATCAAAGTCATGGGTTGAGCCAGTGCCTAAAGACAGCCATGGGAGAGTGGGGGAGGGGGGGTTGCCCTTCCCCTTCCCCTTCTCACCATTGTCCATAAGCACTGCAAGTGGCCCACCACAAAAGCTATCCCTCTGAAACATTGTGTGCCTGATACTAGCCATTGTATCTAGCCCAGGCAAACAATGAGATGCCCAGATACATACTGAACACATTAAACCTTACTTTCATGGGAGACCAGGACTTTTAACACATTTAAACCTTTCTGGGATCATTCACTAGGCAAAACAAGATACTGGAATAAAATTAGGTTTATTTGGGTAAACCCACGTAAACACAAATTAAATAAAAATACAGTTGAAATACACACTTACTAGAGGTCTGGTGGTGAAAACTAGCCTCAAATAGGTGCAGAGCACCTGCTTCAGGAAGGCTTACCCTATCCCAAGATTGCCTGTAAGTCTGTGAGACAGAGAGAGATTCTCTGATTGGGCAGTCCCGTACATAGACTTTGGTGTCCTATGTCTAACATGGAACAGGGAATAGCGGCCAATGGGAACTTTTCTTACCAGCCAATCAGAACGGGGTCATCTGGCTGCTGATGTCAGAGAAGAGGGCATGCCAAGCCAGCTTTAAAAAAACGATGAATTAGCCAATGGGAAATGCGCCTACGAGCAGCATTCTCCCCCAGCTAACCCATGGCCACCCGCTGGGCAGGCTCCACCAGGTCTGGCAGTCACAAAGGGGCCCCAGTAGGGTGCCCCTGTTCTCTGGAGCTGGCACTTAGCTTTTCCCACTCACCAAACAGTTTTCTCACCTCTGGACATCCTTTCTCCTTTGAACCACAGACTCTATGTAGACATACTGGTGCCTATGTAGATGCCCGGGCTGACTGTATAGATTCTTATACATACAGTATAAAACATAATAAAACATACTTTAATAAAGTATAGACCGTCGGGAGCCTTATACCTGTGAGGGAAATGGGCCTGGGATATGTGGGCTCAAAAACAAGGAGTTTGGGAGACACTGGGTAGCACAGGTGCAACTCACCCTTCGTACATGCCATACATGCCTGCATGCTGGGGAGAATTAGGGGACGTTGTCCCCCTGAACACATACAAACAAAATAACTGCATTTTCACCCAAAAATTCACCCTAAAACTTACACTCCTGAAGTTTTATGTTTCTGGGGCAAGGGGAACAGGTACTGTAAAGTGGAAAAGCAGGGCATTCTTTGACTTTTACATTGCATGGGGCTTCCATTACACACCAATTGGAAGCCTCAATGTCATCCCTAGTGGCTTCTTTTTGACCCACGCGATGGAATTAAGATACCAGCAGCTTCTTTAGGGTTATGTATTTCTTGGTTCAGCTCCGGAAACCCCCTGCGTCCCACCTAGAGGGAGAATATATATTGTTTTAAAGAAAATGGTTCTTTAATGGCTGTTTTTTTATATTTGTTTTGTTAATCTACAAAATTTGCATTTTATTGGGATTGTATCTTTATAGATGAGTTATTGTATGGTCCTATCTATTAAGACACAACCAAATATCAATAATGACATTAATATTCAGTTCTATTGCAATTTCAATAACCAAAAATGTGTATTGGCAGGGACATTTAGTTCTATGGCAATGTCAATATTTAAATATAGATATTTGTTTACTTCCGTGTTAACCATGATTTTCAGCAATAGCACATAAAGTTAACTACCTAATTTAAGGCACCTCCACTGAGCTAACTACCTGATTTAAGGCAACTCCACTGAGCTTACAGAAGAATTGAACTGCAAATCGCATTAAACAGGGATATGATTTACATAGGAACAAGGCCCAAGGTCAGCAAATGCATGTTTATGAGCAAGTGATTGTGGAAACACAAACCATTCTGCTCGGACACAAATACACAAACAACTTCAAAACCTGTCAGTTTACAAAGATAAATATTTTTAATACTAATTGCATCATGTTGCTTTGCAGCTATTTTACCATGTGCATCACCTCATGATTTGGGGAGTGCCAACAGAAGTTATATGGAGTGGTTATCTGGAAAAATAGGAGTAGGTAAGCAGTTATATTGATCAATATGAGGTGTCATATTAGGGAGAGATTATACAGAGAAATAGCAGTTGTTAGATATAGATGTAGCCAGCCTCAGTGCTCTCTGTGGGGGTGTGACGATAGCCTGCCACAGGTATTAAAGGGTTAACACAAATCACTGGGTTGAATTGAGACGAGTCTTAGATATAATAAAGTATATTTATTCTTTTGGATAGGTGAACACACGAATAATACAGTAACAAACAAGAAGTACACTTACTTTGGGGTTAGGGAATGAGAAGTATATAGCATAGCAATTCTCTCACAATCAGGTAGCATTCAGATGATAAATTGAAGACAAAGGATACAGGGGAACAACAGTTTATAAACCTTTTGTGCCCTATCCTTAACATTGAGTACCGTGGATTGGTTTTCAATTACCTCTAGCCAGTCGTTAGCGTGGGAACACAATTTGACTCATGCCCCCCTGCTAGTGGGTACATGCGCAGTAGAGCTCTGGGGTCTCATTTCTATAACCCCTCCTCTACATCAGGAATGCCAGCTAGTCTTCCCATTTGGGATTCTGGCAGGATATTCTTTGTTTGAGAGGTGTGAAATGGAACACTTGAAGACTGCTCTGGTTTGTGTAATCTCCGCCCTCATGCAAACAGTGGAGGTGACAAAATCCTTTGAAATATACTCAAGTCCTAGACATTGGGTTGCCTTTCTGGCCATATGCTACCTTGGTATGCAAAGGAATTTCCTCTGGGTTTTACCTATACCTTGAAATACAGTATGTTGGATAAAACACGAACATATTAAAATATCCGGTTCCTCTGGGTCCAGCAGGTCCAAACTCCCCAGTTCTCAATGCCAGAACTGGGACACCCTATGGTCCAATTTGCGACCTGCTACAACCGGGGAACCGGAGATACACAAATACACTTAAAACCGTTTCACATTTTAATACACAAAACTCCGCTGTAAATGAAATCACGGTTTTTCACTAAATCCCCATTGAAAACAACGGGTTCCGCCGCCATAGACTTTCAATGGCAAACCGCCGCCATTGGCGGCTATGGGAATCCCCGCCATAGACTTTCAACGGGGCGATGCCGCCGTTGAAGTCAATGGGGTTTTTCTGCCGTAGCCGGTCAATGGGATTTGGCCGCCATTGAAGTCTATGGGAGAAATCCCGAACTTTCAAGGGGGTCCATACTCCGTTGGGTTGGTCCAAGCGGGTCAAGGATGGTTCTGCAGCGATTCCGGAGCAGTGGCTACAGATACCCCAAACCCTGATCCGCTGGGCCCTCCGGAACTGGAGCTATGGATTACCAAATTTCAGCATTTGACACTTAGCCGTTTTCTTGAGCTGTTTCTGCCGCCGCCATTGGAACCTATGGCGCGGCCCGCTCTTCTCGGTTCGACCTTTATCGGGGGTCCAGGATACGGGGACCCGGTTGTGATCGAGTGGGGGGAGATCTAGAAACTAGGGACAGAAAGAATTTTATTTCTAGGGGCCCCAGAACTGTTTATTCCCACGCCACTTGTCGTTGAACTTGACTTGTAAGTGATCAAAGCTCTCCTATTGAAATTGTATCCGCTTTGCGGTTAAGCGGTTTGGACGGCAGCAAACTCGTTCCTGGAAAGCTCTCTCGAGGATTTCTCCATTGAAGTCAATGAGCCCATTGACTTTCAATGGGAAACCGCCGCTCTCCCTCTCGGACGCTATCTGCTGGTCTTCTCAGGAACAGGACTCAACAGCAAGATTCGCCATTGAAAGACATGGAGTTCCAATGGCGGCCTATGGGAGCCTGCAAAATGGTGCCTGAAAAGGCGGGAAAGTTACACAAAGGGCTATAATCACTATACAACTATTAACCCTTGTGCTCCCGGATGGATCCCAGTGTGTGTGATGCAGACACTGATTAACCAGATGTTACAATAAAACAGGGGGAACAGGGAAATAGACATTTACATGTCATAACAGGAGTTAAATCACAGTTCTGGGTCTCAGCCCAGTTAACCCCTTGTCTCCCTGGTGAGGTCAGGGGATGGCCAAATGGGGTGTAACCCCTTTAATCCCGGGCCACCCCCTTTGTCCCTCTACAGGGGGAACCGGCACAAGTGGCCAAAAAGAAGAAGATGCAATTAACCAGTTTAGAGGTACTCCAACCATATATGAGGTTTCAAGGCTTTTTAAGAAACCTCAGTCTGGTTTTCAGTTAGATAGAAAAAACAGCCGTGAGAATGAACCTGCACGATTTTTTTTTCATTGTACCCAAAGAACTTAGAAAAAATATGTGAAAAGTATATTTTATTAAATGGTGTTTTAATGGTATATACGCATGTGCACAGTATTATAAGCTGGAGACTTCTAGGTCCATGGTTCCAAGAGACCGTGTAGCTACCAAGTTTGGTGCCACCATGTCTGCTCGGGTCCTGGACATGAAAGCCTCAGAGGTTGCCAAGGTGTGAAAGACATTTTGGCAACAGAGTTAACCTCAAGTACTCATGTCCTGGGATGAATGAAAGTCATCGGACAACCATTTGCCCAGGCCAGACTTTGAGGAGCCTAACTCCGCAGTGGCTTCTGACTGGCAAGTGGCAGAGGTACCAGGTTGGCTTAGATAGACTGGCAACGCTCTGTTAGGCTGGTAGGATTCTTCCCACACTCGGATTGGCTGGAGTATTTCATGAATGAACTCTTGTTTTGTAAATTCAGTGAATAATCCTGGTAAAAAGGTGTAAATACCTGGTCTCCCGTGACACTTACGTATTTGCATATCGTGACCAAATAAATATACCGTATTGGTCAGAATAATACAGCCTCGCACATAATAAGACCCTAAAGTTTTGAAGGTGTCTTACATGAAAAATAAAAGGTGTTAGGCTGGGCATGTAATACGAGTACAGTTTTCGGAAGGACATTTTTAGGAAAAAAACATACAGTAGCAGTATATTTGGGCCAATACAGTATTTAACGATTTTTGTTGGGAACACTGAATTTGACTTATGTTGGCACCATAAAAACATTGTAAACAAAATGTGCAAAGCTAACAATTTACCAGTGTCTTTGAGAACTGAAAGTCATTTCACCAAAACACAAAAGATAAAAACTGCCCCCAATAAAAACAATACCTTTGCTTCACCATGGAAGTGTTTAAAGATGGACACAAATAAATAAGAATACTGTATGTACATTTGCCTGACTCTCTATTATAAAAGATGTCAATCAGCCCATTTAACAAAATAAACATGCACTATCCTAAGTTAACTTTTGTCCTAGGAGAGAAATTACTGTTAAAATATTTTTTTGCGCTATACAGAGCAAGCAGAAATAATCGGGTGGCAGATCTCATAGCATATGCGAAGTTTTCATGGTTAACGTGTGAAGGTTTAGGTTTAATGATCCCCCTGGAGATTTCCTAGTGGTCAATCTGTAGCAGTTACACAGACAAGAAAATCCCCATGTCATCAAACAGGGAGTACTCTGTAATCATGCTGAGACTCATGACACAGCTTTATACATAGCCAGCTCCTCATCCAGAAAACGCAGCATAATTGAATGTTAATTTGTATAGCAGGAGCTCCTGTTGTGACAGGTAATAAATATGTTATCATTTTGAGGAGAACATTTAAAATTCAGTTCACCGGCACTGAGGCTCTGCGGGTCGCAATATTTGCATTTTTATGTCCTATGCCTTGTTTTTAATTTTGTTTCTCGCCTTTTCCTGCCAGGATCTGGCCAGTGATATCCCTGCAGGGGCAGGACTGGTGTGAAGCAACCATTTTTTGGGTACAGAACAGTTTTAACCCCTTAGCAGCTTGAAAGGGGATGTGCTATGCAGGGATCAGAATAGGATGCTGACATTCCTCATTGCACACATCACTGAATATTCCTTCAACAGCAAACTGGTCACACACACACACACACACAATAAAATGGTAAAAGAGATAATAATAATAATAATTTAAAAAAAAAAAAAAAAAAAAAGGAAATGGCTTTATTTAATCGAAAGAACATTTTGGCAAGTTATCCAGCGATGTAGATATTATTTTGGCAAGCACAATGAGCCACTGTACCAGGGAGATATGTAGCCTATATATTTATACTTCTATTTAAAATATATTTAGTAGCTATATATGTATACACATGTTTTTATTCTATTTTCTTCATTTGTAATGAATGATAAAATGCTTCTGTTAACCTGCTACTATATTGATATTTAGTCCTATCCTAAGAATGTGTACTGATAGTATTTCAGCAATTCCCCATTCTAATTAGATGAAGGTTTCTAGCATTAACCAATAGGTACGGGAGACCAAGATCAAATGATGCGGTCAGCTGTGAGAAGGAGGTGAGAAAAACATCTCGGGGACAAAACATACATAAAAGGTTTTATTGTAGTCCTGCTTAATCACATACATGCACAAGTTTTATATAGATTGTCACGGGAGACCAGAACTTTTAACACCTTTCACCTTCTGGGATCAATTCACTAGGCAGGACAACATTATTGAATAAAATGGGGTTTATTCGGGCAAGCCCGCAGACACACAGAAGTTGCACAAATACAAAGAAAACATACCAACTGGGAACAAAAAAAACAAACAAAGCGCACAACACTCATCGTGAAAAATGTAATAAACTATGTTTATATATAAGGTGTTTCAAGGTTATGCGTACATCAAGGTAGATTAATCAAGCATAGAGCCACAGAGTGGCAGTTACCAGCGTCTGCAACCAGGAACCACCAGAGCTTCACTCTCCTTTCCACCTACAGGTAGGTGAAATACCAGATAATTGATGGCTGACTGATCGGGAAACACAGTGAGGTCTGCAGAGGAACCTGTGTACTACTTGCGAGCAAAGGACAACCACTCCCCAGGATCCACTAAGCGCATTGATGCTATTTACAGGACATTGAGACTGTGGCAGAGTCATCAATTATCTGATATTTCACCTACCTGTAGGTGGAAAGGAGAGTGAAGTTCTGGTGGTTCCTGGTTGCAGACGCTGGTAACTGCCACTCTGTGGCTCTATGCTTGATTAATCTACCTTGATGTACGCATAACCTTGAAACACCTTATATATAAACATAGTTTATTACATTTTTCACGATGAGTGTTGTGCGCTTTGTTTGTTTTTTTGTTACTAGATTCTAGGGTTTTGGGCTACCCTTTACACAGCGGCAGACGCTCATCTACATTGGTATATATTTATTTACCTTTTCCACATGGTGGGGTGTGTTTTTTTTATTTAAATTGACATCACAATTAACACTTTGTATTAAGTATATATTTTAGTGCGCACTTATTTGTTTTTTCTATTTATACCAACTGGGAGTCTGGAGGGAGACATTAGCGTCAACTAGGTGCAGGGTGCCTATGAGCTCAGTCTCGGCAACGGCTTTCCCTGGCCAGTCGATTACTGCCCGCTAAGTAGGCTCCACAGAGTCTGGCTACAACAAAGGGTCTCACAGCTGCAAGCCCCTCCACAGATCTGTTCCTCTGCCATTTCCCGCCTGTCAGATGGCCCGACAACTAGCCCATCTGTCCCTTTGATCCGACATTGCCATGCAGGCACATCGGCTAATCTTATTAGCGGGGCTGCCTTCATAGCAAGGGATTACACATACATATAAAATGTATCACAAAATGAGAACTTGGTCTCTAAAACTTGGAATCTAAAACTTGGTTTTAAAACAGGCTCCTACACTGTGTTTTAAAACATGTTGTAGCACTTACTGGCGGGGCAATGATATTACATAGGGTTATGTGTTATTACTGTAACGCGTAGCTCACCACACACGAAGCTCGACAGCGGTGCTGAGGTAGGGAATTGGTTAACACCGACCCACAGCCACGCGGGTGCGCCTAGGATGTAGAGTAGTCGTTCAAGCCAGAAGTGAAACATGAAATATGGATGGGATCCTCATGGAAGACGGGAGAGCGAGGCGATACACAACCGGATTGATCCTTTCGGAGATAGCGAAGGGTCCATGAAATCTGGGTGCGAACTTCATAGAGGGGACTTTCAGCCTGATGTTCCTGGATGACAACCAGACCTTGTCGCCAGGTTTAAGGTCCAGAGCAGGTCTGCGGTGGCGATCTGCCTGATTCTTTTGCCTATCGACTGCTTTCCTGATGTTGACCTGGATCTTTTTCCACAAGTCTTGTAATGTTTTGATTCTGTCATCTGCCGCTGAGACCCCTGAGGAAGGTAGAACAAGAGGAAGAGTAGATGGGTTGAATCTGTAATTTACGAAAAAAGGAGACTCCAGAGTTGAACTGTTCCGTGAGTTGTTGTGGGCGAATTCTGTCCAGGGTAAGAGTTCAGCCCAGTCATGTGTCCATGGCTGATCCGGAACAGGTAGAGGTTGAAGAAGACCTGAAGGAGGTATTCTGGGCGTTTTAGTCCTGGCACACGTAGGGCACGCAGCAACAAAAAATGTTATGTCCCTTTGCATTCCTTGCCACCAAAAGGTGTGAGAGATGAGGTCCAGGGTCCTTTTGGTGCCAGGGTGGCCTACTGATTTGGATGAATGACTCCACTCGACTCCACTCCACTCGCCAGGCCCGCTGGGCTCGGTTCTTCTCCAGATTAAAATTATATCATCTCTTACATCCCGGGTACCAAGAATGTTAAAGCGGATGCCTTGTCCCGTCAGTTTGCCAGAGAAGAGAGGCCTGAGGAGATCCCTGAAAGTATCTTACCTTCCAAGCATATTATTTCGGAAAACTCCTTTGATGTTCTGGACAAGATTGTGGAGGCCCAGTCTCACATCCCGAAGGTCTGGAGGTACCAGATGGATGCCTAAATGCCGACCCATGATTTCGCCGCAAAATCCTGGAGTGGGGTCACTCTTCTAGATCAGTGGGTCACCCCGGCGTAAAGAGGACCTCGGATTTGATAAGACGAACATTCTGGTGGCCTAAGATGTTGATGCTAGCCAATCAGAATGGCTGTGCTTCATTAAATCCAAGATGGCTGGCAGTCACATGGTATTTCAGCCAATCAGATCGTGGGAACCAATTCCCTGAAATACCGTCCATCTTGGATTTAGTGACGTCATGTTAAAGGCAAATGAAGCACAGCCATTCTGATTGGCTGGCATCATTCCCTTTAAGTGACGTCATAAAAAACAATTAAAGTCAGCACATGGTTTTAACAGCCGATCAGATGGTTGTTAAACCAGTTCCTGCCCAAATGTGATGTCACAAGCCCTATTTAAGGCCATGACGCCTCATTTGAGCCCAAGAAGCCGACGAGACAACATCGGTTGGGATCTACATGGGGCTTTTTGGATTACAATAATAAGATAGAGGATTAAGAAGATCAAGAAATGGTGACAGATGAAGATAGAAGAAGGTGATTTAAAAAAGATGAAAGAAGATTTGGGTATTTGAGCAGGATCTTCATGGCGGATGGTATCGGATGCTGTTTGAGGCCTTCAAGGTACGTGAGCTTCCCCGGGAGTCGGAGGGCCAGCGCTTCTAAAGGTAAGTAATATATTGAATGTTTGTAAATGTATCTTTTTTTACATTGGATGTGTTTATTACATTTTTATTTTTTCACATTGACTGATAATATATTAATCTGTACTACTTTAGAGTACAGATCAATATATTATTAGGACAATATTTTGTGGGAATTTCTGGCTTTTTATTGCTGCTGTTTTTTGCAATGTTAGTTTATTATGTGGCTGTCATTGTTTGGTATTTTTCTGCTTGATTGAAATAAAATGTTGGCGATTGATTTTCGTTTTTAATTAATGATGTGTTGTGTTGGCTAATAAGTTTAATGGTTGTTTCTGATATTTTTTACATTTATTTCTTAGTAGGTTACTGGTTTAATTAATTCATAGCTGTTTTATTAATGAATCCCCTTGATTGGATACTGGTTTAATTAATAGCTGTTGTATTAATGAATTGCCTTGATTGGTTACTGGTTTAATTAATAGCTGTTGTATTAATGAATTGCTTTGATTGGTGTTTTGGAATGTTTTATTATTGTGTGTTTTGTGCACTAACGTGTTGAGATTAGGTGCCCATTGTGTGCTATAGTGGCTTATCATGCCCATATTACAGTATATGGGTATGATGTACCACTATACTACTCAATGGGTACAGGGTGGGTAGCGGGCCAGGGTGGGTTAACCCCTTAATTACTGTAGCGGTTATTAACCGCTAAGGTGATTAAGGGGTTAAGCGACATTAGATTGTATTTATTATGTATGTACAGTATGCTTTCTGGCAATGGAGGACAGAGGATCTGCTGTATCCAGAGAAGGAAGCCCTTCATATTGCTGTGGTAAGTAGAACTGTATTTATTTACTTTATTTATGCTTGCTAATGTTGTGTTTAATAATGGGGAAATAATGTATTATCCATATCTGGATAATAGTTATTTTGCCCATTACTGTACTGTATGTGTTTGGGAGGGGGGGGGGCTATTGATTTATTTAAATGTGTGACATGTTTATTTTTTTACATACAGGGTTGGTACCTTAGGTCTGCGGGGACCTCTGGAGACCACCTGAGGACCCACGGACGCCCACGGGTCCCACCTGCAGATCCACGGGTGTCACCTGTGGGTAAGAACTGGGGGCCTACAGATGGACCCACAGGGACCACCCGAGTGCCCCCAGACCCCCGTGGGAACCACCCGATGGCCTCAGACACCTGTGGGGCTGACCTGGGGATCCCCAGACACCCGTGGGCTCACCCGTGGACCCCATTTGTGGCCCACGGTGACCCGCAGGGACCACCTGTAGGCCCACAGCACCTGGCAGGGACCACTCGGAGGCCTACAGACCCTGGGGTACTGGTGCACTGTGGGGCCTGCGGACACCTGCCGGGACCACCGGGGACTCCCGTCGGCCTGGGGTATTAATCCTGTGTGTAAAATAATAAATCATTGTTTTATGGGGGGCTATGGGGGGTGGGTTGTTTATTAGTGGGTGGGTAGTACAGTATTGTACATATTGTAATGTAATCTGCTACAGTACTCTGCCCTAACCCCTCCATTGCCTTAGCGGCATTGCATGGCCGCTAAGGTAATGAAGCTACTTACATTTTTACTTATTGTGTGTCCTGAGATACAGACCCCAGTATGGGGTGCCGGTATCCCTCTGCATTGTTTACAGTACATCCCACGTGGATTTTAACATGGCGGGGATACCGGCACCCAATAACAGGGCCTGTAACTCAGGAAGTAGGGGGTCCCTGAGGCTGAAATCAACTTTGTTCAGCTCTGGAGACCCCCTCCTATATTAATGTAAGTTAGAATTTTAATAAAACCCCTGCGATCGCCTGTGAGAGGCACACAGTAAGAGTGACTGATTCAGCCTCTAACTGCGCGTCTATTACAGAAATGCAGACTACGGTAGCATTCACACAGCAGGGACCACTGTGGTTTTACTCCGGTGCATCTCGTTAGTCTGCCACTGAACATCTCGGGTCCACCATGCGGGATCACGAAAATGTACCCGGGTACATTTTATAATGAAGGCCGCAACAGCTGTAGCTATTTCTTTTATTTTAATGCTGCTGGCCAAGGAAAATGCAGAGGAGATGGAGGCAGATGAGGGCATACTTCATCCTGGCAGGGGTAAATACAACTTTAATGTACTATTTTATGATAATCACATGAGATATTATGTATTTTAATCCATCTGGTGCTTCAGGGGTAAATGAAGGTACAATTTGGGTTTAAAAAAAAAAATTAGGTATATGACAGGTCCAGACTTGTCATGGGTCTGTGCTTGGCTTCAAACAGAACTTTATTGGGGGGCCTATCCTGGATAGCACACTAAACGTGACACGTGGGGTGTAGAAGGTCATACATGCTAAGCAGAGCTGACGCTACCAGCCTCAAAACAAACTCACAGTTCGTGAATAACTACTGGTGCATTCCAGAGAAAGGTGGCACACAGGTTATGCCCTCATTGAGGGACTTCATTAAAAATTAGAATATCGTGTGACTTCATCTACTGTACCTACTAAGAGTTATGTGTGGTTGATCATGGCAAGGTACTAAGGGATAGATATCCATTTGAAGCTCAAATTTAGGGGTAAGACAGTCATAGTCTTGTTGTATAAGTCATGACCGGCTGAATCTATTGAAATAGCCCAAAAGTGTGTAAGTATTAGAGAAGGGGAATTATGAGTGTGGTTATATACTGAGGCAAAATTCAAACGTCGTTTGTAACAGGGTTTTTTTCTGTCGTAAAACTGTCAATCTAACAGCTGATTTACGACATGGTGGATTTATGTTGTTTCAATGGGAAAAAAAGAATACTTACATTTTAGCACAAATTAATCAAAATAGATTTCAACAGACGTGTGTTTTTGGACCAAAAATGAAGATTTCTCACTTCTCTGTAACCTCTCTCGGAGAAAATCCTGATATATGATAACGTAATCCTATAGGGATTTCTGTTTATGTTATATCCTATAATTTAAAGAACCTGTCCTGCATTTACTGTAGTTATATGTTCTTGTAATCTAAGCACTGTGTATATATATATTCTGGTGAATATCAGGTGCGCATAAGCTAAGTTAAGAATATATCTAAAAATTGCAGCCACAATGCAGGTTTAAATACATAAACCTAAAATATTAGTGATATAGTAGTAGGTGACAATCTATTAACTCTACGCGTTTCGTCTCTTAATGAGACTTCTTGCAAAGTAATACAAGCCCCACCCCCACTTATGCAGTGAAACATATATATATATCCTTTTCTGTCTAATTATGTTCTTATCATTTTTGTATTCCTTGCTTCTTCTAAGTCAAATTATCATTTTTTATCTATTTTAAAATAATAGAATTATAATATATAATTAATTCTTCTTAACCTTTTAGAATGTGCTTCGATTTTTGTATTTTTTTAATATTTTATTATTAGTGTATCTATTAAAGTGTTTTAATGTATTGTATAACTGTTCAAGTATATGGATAACATCAGATGTTTTTTCTTAATTAGTTTATGCCATAGATATCTCTATTGGTTGAAACCCATATATCAGAAATGAAGGGTGGGTTTTTGAATTAACCAATATTTCATTAACTAAGGTATAAATACTGGATGGTTCATTTAATAAATGTATACTCCTGATGAAGTCTCATTCAGAGACGAAACACGTAGAGTTAATAGATTGTCACCTACTTTCTATGTGTCCCTTATTGTACACTGGCGACACACTTTATTCGAGCTCGGCTAGTCCCACGAATTTGGGTATACCCGGGTGTATTGAGGTTTGTGACTGTTTTCTGCCCGAGTGCATTGAGGTATTTTCCAGGCAGGGATTGAAGCATTTTATTCCCGCTGGCTGCAATACTGCACAGTATATATATATATACTGCATTACAATTCATGAATTTATGCCATCTGGTAGACACGCGAAGCATTGCAGCCTATTAAATCCTAATCATTATCATTTAACAGATCAGCCGCCCGTCAGCCAGGCATGAACCCAGGCTGGGAAGGCAAACGCAACGGGGCTTGTCAGAGGTGAGGAGCGGCGCATTCCAGGTATCTGCCAGGTACATACTGGGTATTTGCTCGAATAAAGTGTGTCGGTGCAGTATGTCCATATACAATAATACAGCTTTTTGAGGATTTACTAGCTTAATTATTTTGTATACATGGGAGAAGCCCATGCTTACACAGCAGGGCAGCTGATTTGATTGAGTGGAGAGCCCTGAGTGAAGTTGAGAGTGTAATCCCTAACACACGGAGCATCTGCGCACCTGCCGTTGCGCATGATTGAGGAAGCAGACCCGAGAAGTCAGAGTTCCTACCGGTGAGAGATCGGAGGCTCTGAGGACCTGTGCGCCAACTACGGTGAAGCGACGGGAGAGCCAGCTGACCTCGAGGTATAACCTGACCAGAAGGCAAACCCAGAGGAATGCGGTAAGCGATCCAGCACAAAAGTGCGTGGAGCTAATTGAGAGGAGTACCAGCGGACTGTATTAAAGACTATACTGGTTAATCATGACGTGGAGTCTGCTACGGAGGTCTGTGAAAGTGGGAGGTGGGGGGAGAAGACGTCTGAGCTGGATGCTGTGTGTCAAATTGAACAGACATACCCTATTTACTGGAAGCGTGAAGGTCCCCTACCCACCTTAACCCACTAAGTGACTGTTTGCCGGACTTCTTATTCATTATAATTCACCCTCATTGACTTTTCACCAGAACTCTCCATATACAAATAATTGAAACGTTGTGATCAATCTCTAATTTTCTCCATTTTCTCTGTGCTAATTGTGTCAAGATTTTGTATGATACAGAGTTGCCTACTCTGTTCAAACTGATCCATTATATTTATATAATTGTAAATTAGCAGAGATACAATTTCTCACCTTCAAAGGTTTATAATCCCTTAACCCTTTATGTGATCCATGTAAATTGTGCTTTATTCTTAGATTGCGCCGGGTGCGGGGAATAGCATAACGGCCCGGTCCTGCGGGGTGGCGGTGCTGCATGGGGCCCGGCGGCTGGTCACAGCAGTTGCCGCCGGCCCCGCTGCAGGCACCTGCGCTGTGCCACCATGCTGCCCGTGCCAGGCCTCCCTCTCGCGCCGGAAGCTCACTTACTTCCGGCGCTGCCAACATGGAGACCGGTGCCGGGTGAAGCATTTTTTTTTTTTAAATGAAATTCACGACCGCGCAGGGGGCCCAGGTGGCTCGGCCCCCCTGACTCATGGGGCCCGGGACGCTAGAGCCCTTTGTCCCCCCCTGTTGGCGGCCCTGTGAATAGACCCCAAAGAGCTTAAAGCCAAAACATAGAAAAAAGGTAGAAAAAGTTAAGCATAATCTGATGTATATCACTATAATCTGTCATGTCACTTCTCCTACTGACACTCCTCAGGTCACAATATGATATACTTGGGCATACAGTAAATCATAGGAAAGCGCTATGATATATTGCACTAAAAGACAAAAACGGAAAATTCTGCTCTGTGTCAATTTAGCTTCAAATGTGCCGTTTTATATAGCCCCTCAATCTTCCTTTTGTTTAAAATGCTGACTAAGGAATGAGGTAACCTGACAATGTGTAAACTGGTTTTAACGTAATTGCAGACAGTGCAGCAACTGTGAAATCTGCCTATATAATATTTTCGCGGCTTGCAAAAAAAAAAAAATGTTGCTAACTAAAGAAATAACCACTCAGCACTGAATAGGTTAAATAAACAGCAGGGGAGGGGGGGAAGGAAAAAATAACAAGTGTTGCCGGCCTCAACACTATAGAATGAATTAAATGCACAGCTTGTCTTGCTCATGATTTTGCAGCAATAAAATAAGGCAATTACGGCACCCATTAGTTTCATCACTGAAATAAACAGCAAATCCTGAGGGCAGAGCAGATTGTAACTCTACAGGTGACTTAGACACTTTGCCATCTTCTCTCGCGTGTCATAAACAATCTGGTCATGATTTGAAACGTGTGCTTATGGCAAGCTGCGTGATCAGCCCCCTGCTTCCTGCACACCCGTCTCTGCCATGCGTGATCCAATACTGCAAGGGGTATGTTCCTGGGAATTTAAAGAACCCATGCCGGGACTCCCTTGCTCAAATCTTGCTGATGAAGTAGGACAGACCTCCTCACAGATTTTTAATGTAATTGAGATTTTTGCCCTTTTGAGGACAGTTCATGAATTATTATTGTTGATGGTGAAAAGTTAAGTAAGAACAACTTTTTTTTTTTTATCACCAGCACAAACCTGACAGTAAACACCAAGGCAATGTTCTGTGTCAAGAAATGCATTCATTTGCATTCACTTCTGTGCTAGCAGAGTGTCTCAAAACAACATCAAATATTTTCCCAACTATGTCATTTGAATATAAATACCCTCTCACCCAGTGCGCACATTGACATGTAAAAAGTTGTTTTACCAAAGTTCCCAGGTGCAAAACACGAGTGAAAATCGAAGGCAATTTTGTTGTGTGATAAAACTGGGGCTTTGCACTCGTTTTGCAGTTGGGAGACCTTTGCTCATTTACTTTCACAGCATGCAGAATTGCAGTAAAAAAAGGTAGTTAAGCTCAAACTTTAAAACTCATTGGGGTCTGTTCACTAAAGTCTTCTAGCTGCAAAACTGCAGAAACCCAGTGCAAAAAAGCGGCCCAATTTTTAACAAAGTTAGAGTCAGGTTAAAGGATTCAATTTCCACAGGCTCTGTACCTCAAGATTAGCGTAAAGCAGATGTGGTGCCAATATTCAAAAGGTAACTAGATCACAATCAGGGAATTACAGTCCTGTAAGCCTGACTTCAATAGTGGGGAAGGTACTTGAAAGTTTAATACGGAATAAAATTCAGGAATACCTAATGGAAAACAAAATTATTACAAATAGTCAGTATGGATTTATGAAGAATAGATCATGCCAAACTAACCTTATTAGTTTCTTTGGGGAGGTAAGTACGCATTTAGACCAGGGTAATGCAGTTGATGTGGTCTACTTAGATTTTGCAAAGGCTTTGAGGCGGTTCCACACACGGTTAGTGTACAAAATAAAGCAAATTGGACTCAGTAAAAATATATGCACCTAGATTGAAAACTGGTTGCTGAATACACAACAGAGAGTTGTCACACAGTAAATGGAAAATGTTCAGGTTGGGCTAAAGTTATGAGTGGAGTACCTCGGGGATCGGTACTGGGACTCCTGCTTTTTAACTTGAAGTTGGCATCGAGAGCAAAGTCTCCATCTTTGCTGATGATACTAAATTGTGTAAGGTAATAGAATCAAAGCTGGATGTAATTTCTCTACAGAAAGACCTGGAGAAACTGGAAACTTGGGCAGGTAAATGGCAGGTGAGGTTTAATACAGATAAATGTAAGGTTATGCATTTGGGAAACAAGAACAAGAATAAACCAGCAACTTACAAATTAAATGGGGATAAATTAGGGGAATCCTTGATGGAGAAGAATTTTAGTAGTGCTTGTAGACAGTAGGCTTAGCAGTAGTGCCCAAAGTCATGCAGTAGCTGTAAAGGCAAACAAGATCTTATCTTGCATTAAACAGACAATGGATGGAAGAGAAGTAAACATAATTATGCCCCTTTATAAAGAATTAGTAAGACCACACCTTGAATATGCAGTACAATTTTGGGCACCACTCCTTAGAAAAGACATTATGGAACTAAAGCGAGTGCAGAGACAAGCCACCAAATTAATAAAGGGGAATGGACAATCTGACTTATGAGGAGAGGCTGTGAGTACATGTGCTATCGTGTGCTCTGGGGTTGCACTTACAAAGAGTCCGAGCTTTAGTGATGTTCTGCCGTGGAGGGAGATCATATGTGGGGTCTGACACCTACTGTAGCACTTAGGTGGGGACATGGAGGCAAGGAAAAATAACATCTTACCTCCTGTAGTGGTACCCCCAGTGAGAGTAGTGCAGAAAAAGGCAGTCAGAGTTGTGGTGGCTATGCCAGCCATGGCGGCTGTGTGTGCAGCGTCTGTATCAGCTGTGCAGACTCCCACGCTTCCTCCGTCGTGTGCCTCCTGGATCTCGGCAGCAATCAGAACAAAAGAAAAGGAGAATATCCTGAGCAGCAACTGGACGGCAGAATCAAGTCAGACAGTACCCAAGTAGGTCAAGTATAAAAGGTTTTATTTGGACAAACAGGAGACGGCAATCTCCATAAAACACCTCCTACATGTTTCATGCCCAAATGGTGGTTCTCAAGGTGTAGAGAGCAAGGAGTGAACAAACATTTAAATACAGAAAGTATATGGTATTAACAGCACCTCAATAGAAATAATTGCTTAATAAATGTTAGTGTGATGCACGGGAACAAAAGAGGGGCCCTGATTCCCTCTATATTAACAATAAGAAACAAAGAATGAGTTCCCAGCACTCAAATAGAAAAATGCGGGAAAACAACACTGGATGGTATGCAAAAAAATAAATGTTACTATCAAAAATAAATACAGATCTGGCAAACATTATGCAATGGACAATAATTCTATTCTAATCTATATAGTCAAACCACAAATGGTATCCAGATAACATTCTGTGTGTAATAGGCTAAAAAGGAAAGGAGGTAAGGGAAAACAAGGAGGAAGGGGGAGGGGTTAAAACAGGGGAATAAGGGGGGCAACGTAACGTTTCAGGGCTCCTAGCCCCTTCTTCTGGCCCTTCTTATGGCCCGTTCACAGAGACCAAAATTATCCTGGTACTTCCCTTACCCCTATAGAGCAAGAACTCCCTTGAAAAGAGCAAATGACAAAGCTGAAATAACCCTGCAATGTGCGCAACAATCTATCTACTGTACTAGCAATGTTTCAACCACAATGTAGCAAATGTATCCAAATGACAAAGCTGAATAAATCCTGCAATACGTGCAACAATATCTATTGGTAATGTTTCAGCCACAAGGTAGCAAACTTAACACACACTGATTCTGAACAACACTAGTATTAATACACAAGGGTTAATAATGTCACTAATGTCCAAGTAAAGAAAAGCCCTGACAACACTTAAAGTCAGATGACCACACACTATGAGACCAAAAAGTATAGTAACGTGTTACTGAGAGCAGGCAGCAAAATTTCAGGAAGTGCAAGTGCAGTGGTAATGAAGGGGTTAACCACTCCCGCTACCCACTGGTAGGCCTAATCACCCACCCTTTGGGCAACTACCCCCTTCAACCAATCCCTCTATTCCCAATAAACATTCAAAAACACAAGAACCCTAACACCACCTCCTCTACAGCCAACAAACCCCCAACACATACAGTAAAGTAGTGGGCAAAATTACAATTATCCAGATATGGATAATAGTGCATTTGCCCATTCAAAATAAAACAATATACAGCAGCATAAAGTAAATAAAACTTCCTCTTACCCCTGCCAGGATGAAGGGTGTCCTCATTACCATCCTCCACGTCCATGTCCTCCCATTGCAGGAACACAACAATAAAAAAATACGATCTAATGGCCCATAACCCCATAATCACCTTAACGATTAGTAACTGTCTAACCACCCACCCGGGGGCAAATATCCCCTCCCTCTACCCATTGATGGCACAGTGGTACATCATGCCCATGTAATATGGGCATGATAAGCCACTATAGCAGTCAATGTGCAACATAAAGAAAAATCAACAGGCCCAAAAATACACAACAATAAAAGAAATGTAACCCCTAACAAACATAACAACTAAATTAAATGCCTAAAGAATCTGAAAATGTAATTAAAAAAAGCCCTACAAATACATAACAATATAGAAAACATAACATTAATTCAAGACAAACATTTGCCAAAAATGGGGCATAGATAAATACATTAGCAGTCAATGTGCAGTCAAAAACATAAAAATAAAAAAATACCATTAAAAAACCTGAAAAATTAAAATTAGATATATTCAATATTGTTCTTACCTTTAGATGTCTTCACCCTCCGAATCCCGGCATATCAGGAAACTGTTGACCAAAGATACCATCCTCCAACATCCTCCGCGATCAGGTACAAAAAATCTTCTTTCTTCTATCTTCTATTCTTCCATTTTCAATCTTCTTTCAATTGTAATCCAATGTAACCCAATGTTAAATCCAAAACATTGTAATGTTATAGTTGTGGGTAGACGGGGTGCCTATTCCTTGCCATTGGGGTTATCTTTGCTCCCATTGAGGGCATAGCCGATAACCAATTAGCCGCTAAGGTAATGAAGCTGCCTGTAAATGCATTTTTCCTGCATCGGATTGAGGCAGGGGGCTCCTGTGCCGGTATTAATGTGTATTAGCTCCGGAAACCCCTGGCATCAATCCAATGCAGGAAAATGCATTTTGTTTTCTAAGTCTCTCTCTCGCACCCCTTCTCACCAGCTAGAATCTAGGATACAGTCGCAATTCAAGAGCACCAATAAAATTATCAAGGGTACTAGAATTGCACAATTTTATCAAAATTGTGATTTGGGGCTTGTCGCCGGCTGCCACATGATTCAAATCCTGTGATTTGATTACAAAGTCCTCTGGATCCTTTGAGAATTTTGTAATCAAATCATGTGATCTTATGGATCATTTTATTAAAGAGGCTATGATCAGAAAGATCTATCAGAGGCCTATGATGTGGCATTGCACACAGATAGACACGACTTGATTTCCTTTAACATTACTAAATCAGGTTCCAGATCAGACACAACTATGGCTACACAAAGGAATTCCAATTTTTCCAGTTTAGATTCACCTTACTTTATAACTCATTACAGTGACCAAGCTGCATCCAATATATATATATATATATATATATATATATAATGGATGCAGCTTGGTCGCTGTAATGAGTTATAAAGTAAGGTGAATCTAAACTGGAAAAATTGGAATTCCTTTGTGTAGCCATAGTTGTGTCTGATCTGATTTTATATATATATATATATATATATATATATATATATATATATATATATATATATATGCAAATATAGCTGTATGCTCATCTGCATGTCTTAGGCAGGTCTGCAACCTATATATATAAAATCAGGAAACATTGGAATACTCTGTCTTTAGACCCCTTGATCTGTAACAGTCAGTTCTTACCCTAAAATTGTTTTTAAAAAGCACAAACCTTGGGCAACATGTTCTCACCAAGCATGTTGTGCACAGTGAAATCCAAACAATGCAATACCTTATTCCCACAAATGAAAGGATCCCACAAATGTGGTTGATGTTAAATATGTCCATATTTACAAAAAACCCAAACCTTTCATAATAAAGAGAAGACAAAATAATTTAAAAAGCATTAATTTATTTCTTGCCAAACAAATCATGTCATTTATCTTTTGATCTGTGGATGCCACAAGCAGTACAGTATGTGGGACTCACCATGAGATTATTGAAAATCCGCATTATGGAATACCTGAGATTGATCCTGAAAAAAAGATACCAATCATCCTATTTCAAAACACTTTACAATATTCCGTTCAGGCTCTCTAAGTACATTTAAATGTATAGCTTTGGAACAAATTCCCCCACCAATATTTGGAGGTGACAGAGTAGAATCATTATACCAGAGAGAGGCACATTGGATATTTACTCTTAATATATTACATCCATATACAACACTGAATGGACTTAAAAAAAATTCTTTATACAGTTTTTCAATATGTACTTTAGTTTTCACATTTGGATCATAGAGATATTTAGGTTTATTAATCTTGTCATGATTCACATGAATTATGGTGACTTTTCTGCTCTTTACTGTCTCCATTTATATTCTTTGTATATATTATATGAATTGTCTAGGGTATCCTGTACACATATATAGTCTTAGTAATTGCGGTAATTGATTTATTTAAATGTAGGGCATGTTTTATTTTTTTTACATACAGGGTTGGTACATTAGATCTGCGGGGACATATGGAGACCACCTGAGGACCCCCGGATGCCCACGGGTAACACCTGTGGACCCACGGGGGACACCTGCGTGGAAGAACCGGGGTTCCCACAGCAGTGGGGGCCCCGCGGACCCGCAGGGACCACCGAGGGCCCCAGACCCCGTGGGAACCACCTGAGGGCCCCCAGACACCAGTGGGGATGACCCAGGGACCCCTAAACCCGCGGGCCGACCTGTGGACCCGATTCAGGCCCATCTGTGGACCCGATTTGGGCCCACCTGTGGACCCGATTCGGGCCCACAGTGAACTGTGGGGACCACCTGGAGGCCCACGGTGCCTAGTGGGGACCACCAAGAGACTCCCACACACCTCTGGGCACCCCCGGGGTGCACTGTGCGGTCGGTGGACACCCGTTGGGACCACCAGGGACTACCATAGGCCTGGGATATTAAGCCTGTATGTAAAATAATAAATCATGTTTTTATGGGGGGGGGGGCACATGGGGTGGGTGGGAGTCTCTGGGTGGTCCCCCGGGTCACCGTGGGCCCGAATGTATGTATTGTTTATTAAATATGGTAATGTTTATTGTGGGGCCTAGGAGGTGGATAGTGGGGCTGTTCTGTGTAGTGATTTTATTGTGGGAAGTGGTGGTGGGTGAAGAGGGTATTGTCCCCAAGGTGGGCGGTTAGGCCTCCCGAGTAGGTAGTGGGTGAGGGTGGTTAGTCCTCATTGGTGGGTAGTGGTGGAGGGTTGTTAGGCCTCCTGGGTGGGTAGTGGGGGAGGGTGGGTTAACCCCTTAATTACTATAGCGGTTACTAAATCCTAAGGTGATTAAGGGGTTAGGGGACATTAGATTGGCTCTTTTTATTCTTCTGTATTTTTTGCAGCACCGGAGGGCAGGGATGGGATGAGGATGAGGACGGCCTTCATCGTGGGTGCCTGGCAGGGGTGAGTGCAAGATATATTTATTTTATTTCTGCTGCTTATTGTATTTTAAATGGCCAAATGCATTATTATCCATATCTGGATAATAGTTATTTTGCCCATTGCTGTACTGTATGTGTTAGGGAGCGGGGGGTGGGGGGGGAGGTGTATTTATTTTAAAGTATTTATGTATTTTTTATTTATTTTTTTTGGGGCACAGATTTGGTACTGCAGACAAGCGGGGAGCCCCTGACATCTGCCGGACCACCCGAGGGCCACCGCTGGCCTTTAGTATAATTCCTGTGCATCACCAAAAAATGAAGATATGCTATGTATGTTAGTGGGGTATAGGGGTTGTTGGGGGCACAGGTGGTGGATGTGTTGTATATTGAAATGTTTATTGGGGGAAATTGTCCCCAATAAACATGCTATTGTGCCTTAACCCCTTCATTGCCTTAGCAAATTGCCGCTAAGGTAATGAAGCCGCTTTAATGTCTTTTTATTAATAGTGTGCAGGAGCAGGGGGTCTCCTGAGCTGAACCGCTTTGATTTCTGGCTCAGGGACCCCCTGCTTCCCGAGTTACAGGCCCAAATATGGGACATCGGGTGCCAGTATCCCATTGTTTACATGTCAGACGTAACGCGACGTGGTCGCTATAAAAATGGCGGTGACACTGGCACCCAATGCCCATATCTGGGCCTGAAACTCAGGAAGCAGGGGGTCCCTGAGCCAGAAATCAAAGCGGTTCAGCTCAGGAGACCCCCTATTCCCGCACACTATTAATAAAAATGACATTAATGCAGCTTCATTATCTTATCGGCTATTCGCTAAGGCAATGAAGGGGTTAAGGCACAATAGTATGTTTATTGGGGACAATTGCCCCCAATAAACATTGCAATACACAACACACCCACATACACACTATTAAGAAAAATGACATTAATGCAGCTTCATTACCATAGCGGATAGACGCTACGGTTATGAATTATTGTTTATTGATATGTGTTTTGAGACTAGTGTAGATGTGCAGAGGGTCTCCAGAGCAGAACCGTGTTAGTTTTAGGTCCGGGGACCCCCTGCTTCCCGAGATACAGGCCTCTGTTATGGGGTGCCGTATCCCTCTGCTTTGTTTACATCCCATGGTCACGTTATCGGGACATTTAAAAGCAGAGGGATACCGGCACCCCATAATGGGGCCTGTATGTCGGGAAGCAGGGGGTCCCCGGACCTGAAACCAACGCGGTTCAGCTCCGGAGACCCCCTGCACATCTACACTATGAATTAAAATTTTTATTTTAAAATATTTTCTTTCCGGCGTCATTTGTGCAGAGAGAGAGGCGGATCTCTCTGCTGCAGGCAGATCTCGCCAGGTGAGCCTTTCTCAGCAGACATACCATCTCGCCACCGGCTCTCGCCATATTTGGAAATGTTGCTCACACAGGTATTCCGGCCTTTCCTCAAACCGTGAGAGCAACTCGCCATAAACATGGTGAGCTCAAACCCCTGCTGAAAGTGCTTTTTCGTCGCTTACTGTATAGACCCCCTACTGTCAATCTACATACATTTGGATCTGTTGAAAAAAATTTGCATACAGAGATTTACAATGTTTCTGTTAGTATAATTTGGATATTTTGTTCTACTTGTGTAAGTCTTTTAGATACTGCCAAAAGGAACCCTTAGGCCAGGTCCCCGCTGCCTGCTGCAGCGCCCTCAATGGGGCCGGGCCAGCTTGCTGCCTTGTCTGCCGTGTTGTGCGAACAGATTTCCCTGATGACAGGAAATCTGTGCTCACAACTCGCGACAGAGCGATGGCCACACCCCCCGGCAGTTCAGCCAATGAGGGCAAAGCTGCTGGGTGATGTCATGGCCGCGCACCCTACCACATTGCCGCCACGCTCCCCCCGTATTGCCCCCTTCAGCTCACACGAGACAGGGGATCTCAGCTGCATGCGCCACCAGCCTGGCAGGCGCACGTGCAGCGCCGACACCTGGGCCTACGCCTTAGGATTTTAAACCCAGCGGATATATACAATAGGACTTTTTGATCTCCAATTTATGATTATAGCAAAACACATTGTTATCATTAAGACTTGGAATAGATGGTGTTTATCTCTATCTTTACTTCATTGATTCATCTATATTTGATTAACTCCATTACAGCCTATGAATAAATGTATGCTCAATCTATTAGGGTTAACCCACATGGGTAACGATTGGTTGGATCATTTTTGATCATTTTTAATAACGGATTGCACTCATCTGCAATTTGGCGGTCATGAATGTATTAAAATGTTTGTTCACTGCTTGCAATCTACTCCTTGAGAAAGCACTATTTAGGCACGAAACGAATAGGAGGTCTTTTATGGAGATTGCTGTCTCTGGTTTGTCCAAGTAAAGTCTTTTCTACTTGAGCTACTTGGGTACTGTCCGACTTGGTTCTGCCATCCAGTTGCTGCTCTGGATATTCTCCTTTTCTTCTGTTATGGAGGAGAGGCTAGCTAAATTAGATTTATTTACATTAGAAAAGAGGCGTCTACACCTAGGCCCCCCCCCTCTTACCCCTGCTAACAAGCCTACCTAGTACCTCACATAAACGCAAAGATAAATAAGAGGGAAAAACACTAAGGGGGAAAACAAACATACGAAAGAAAGCCGAACTTATCTTGTATGGTCACAGAATTGTATAAAATATGTTTTCTGCGCAGAGTTGTATAAGAGTTATGTTACACAAAAATGTGAAGTGAAATATTTGAAATGTTTTAATTGCACCTAGACCCTCCTCCCCCTCCCCCACCCCCCCTCCCCCCCCCCTCTCCCCCTCCCCTTCCCCTCCCCTCTCCCCCCCCCTCCCCTTCCCCTCCCCTCCCCCCTCCCTTCCCCCCCCTCCCCCCCCTCCCCCCCCTTCCCCCCCCTCCCCCCCCTTCCCCCCCTCCCCCCCCCCTCCCCTTCCCCCCCTCCCCCCCTTCCCCCCCCCCCTCCCCCCCCCTCCCCCTTCCCCCCCTTCCCCCCCCTCCCCCCCCTCCCCCCCCTTCCCCCCTCCTCCCCCCCCCCTTCCCCCCCCTCCTCCCCCCCTCCTCCCCCCCTCCTCCTCCCCCCCTCCTCCCCCCCTCCTCCTCCCCCCTCCCTCCCCCCCTCCCCCTCCCCTCCCCCCCCTCCCCCCCCTCCCCTCCCCCCCTCTCCCTCCTCTCCTCCCCCCCCTCCTCCCCCCCCCCTCCCCTCTCCCCCTCTCCCCCCCTCCTCCCCCTATCCCTCCCACCCAAGGGAAGCGAGCATACAAAAGAAAACGGAAATTGTTTTAGTTAGATATTTAAGAGGTTACTCCACTCTCACAACGCATAGTTACAATATGGTTGTCTTTTTGAGATGTGAAATGTTTGAATTACTTGAAATGTTCCTATGCCTTCTTTGCTTCCCCACACACATGGACTGGGGGTCTATACTAAATGGGTTAAGTAAATTCTATAGAGGGTCTGGACTCCTCTGACCTCCAGCGGTTGACGAACCCGGAATCACCCCCAAGGGACCCACCTGGTCCAAATGCCGGCCGTTCTTAAGGCTGGTGAAAATATGTTAAGGCCTTTTGTGGGCCTTGTTACAACCTATCTCTATCTGTTGACCCTGTCCCAGCAGATCTCCGCCCCACCCCCACCTACCCCTTCCCACGCCCCCCTTCCTCAGCTTAAGATATCTATTCTAACCAAAAAAAACACACAACCTCTATACCTTCAGAAATTTAAACCAGACTCAGAGTTACTGGATCATGGCCTCTCAAGTGGGAAAGAGAAGGCCTTATGGTATTATCCAAAAAAAAAAAAAGAACCCAAATGGCTAGCCAAGCCACAATTAAATTAACCTCACTCAACGTAAAAGGGCTCCAAAATAACCGAAAAAGGAGAGTAGCACTTCAAGATATGAAAAGATCAGGGGGAGACATCATATTCCTACAGGAGACCCATTTCACATCACAAGACCCCCCAAACTTATTCAAAAAAGTGTTCCCAATGTGTTTTTGCGCATCGTTTACTAGTAAAAAGAGGGGTGTAGCTGTCCTGATCAGACAGGGCACCCCATTTAATCATATCAAAACAACGGCGGACCCAGAGGGTAGATTTCTAGTGGTATATGGCTCCTTAGCGGGCTCAGCAATCGCTCTGGTCAATGTATATGCCCCGAACGAGAACCAAACAGAATTCCTAAAGAAAGTTCTCGAGGGCATAGACCCGGGATATCTGTCATCGATGATAGTGGGAGGAGACCTAAACATGGTCCTTAACCCTACCGAGGACAGATCAACCACAATGGGTCCCCCCCGCACAACCCCCTCCCAGATCATAGGGAAAAGGTTTAGGGGAATCTTAAGCGAGTTCTCACTGGTGGACATATGGAGGGCCCAACATCAGGGCCAGAGAGACTATACTTTTTACTCAGCACCTCACCAGACCTACTCTCGAATAGATCACTTTTTGGCCACAAAAAATGTGGTGGCGGCGACATCCGACTCCGACATAGGACCAATCACATGGTCTGATCATGCCCCGATTACCTTAACTTTGATGACCCCCTTTGAAAAAACAATAAATTACTCATGGAGACTAAATGATTCATTACTCAATCATCCTGAGATAGAAAGAGAGATCAGAGCCGCTATTCGGGACTATTTTTTTTTTAACTCAGTATCCGTCTCCTCACCAGCAATCCTGTGGGAGGCCCATAAGGCAACCATTAGAGGGAAATTCATTTCTATCGCATCCCACAGGAAAAAAGCCCGCCAAAAATTAATAAAGGAGCTTACGGATAATATCAAAATAATAGAACAATCTCATAAAACCAACCCCTCAAAAAAAATATATAAAACATTGACAACAGCCAGAGTAAAACTTAGACAAATCCAGCTGGAGGATGTTGAGAAGGCCCTCAAATGGACTAATCAACAATATTATGACAAGGGAAACAAGGCAGACAGACTTTTGGCGACTAAATTAAGAGGGGTACATAAACGGTCCCAAATCACGGCAATCAAGAGTAGGTCTGGTGAAATACAACATAGTGATAGCAAAATAGCAGCTGAATTTACAAAATTTTATACCGAACTGTATAATCTAAGATCAAAAAATGGCCGGCCTGAATCAATAGCATCCGAATTAATAGCGCAATATTTAGATAAATGTAAGCTCCCCACACTAACGGAGGAGGAAAACACAGTCCTCAACGCTGAGATCTCAAAAGAGGAACTGGAAGAGGCGGTCAAATCACTAAAAATTACTAAGTCTCCTGGCCCCGACGGGTTCACTAATGTCTACTATAAGAGATTCTTGCCAGTACTATCCACGCATCTTCTAAAGATATTTAACGATTTCATGGAAGGAAATCAAATCCCCACGTCAATGTCCCTGGCCACCCTGGCCATTATACATAAAGAAGGCAGGGACCCGATGCAATGTGGAAGCTATCGTCCAATCTCCCTGCTCAATTGTGATCTCAAGCTATATAGCAAAATACTCGCAAATAGATTAAACCCCATCTTACCGAGATTAATAGATAGTGATCAAGTAGGATTCGTAGCAGGCAGACAGGCCTCGGACAATACTCGGAAGATAATAGACATTATCGAACATGTCCATCTCACAGAGACCAAAGCACTACTCCTAAGCCTAGATGCAGAGAAGGCGTTCGATAGAATAGACTGGCTATTCATGGACCAAGTTATGTGTAAATTCGGATTCAAAGACGCATACCTAGAAGGAGTCCGTAGATTATATCAAAACCCGTCTGCAACAGTAAAACTACCAGGGGGCAGTAACCAGAGATTTGACATCACTAATGGAACTCGACAGGGATGCCCCCTATCTCCTCTCCTCTTTGCATTAACCATAGAACCCCTAGCATCTGCAATTAGAGCCAATAGAGACATCAAAGGAATAGAAATTGGACACAGGCAGCACAAAATATCGCTATTCACAGATGATGTCATCCTAACCCTTACACAACCCCAAACATCCCTACCTAACCTCCAAAAAGAGCTCCGGGACTTTGGAGATATCTCAGGTTATAAAATCAATAATGACAAATCGGAAGCACTAAATTTAAGCCTGCCAGAGCCAGAGGTGAAACTCCTCAAACTAAACTTTAACTATCATTGGAGCTCCTCGAGTATCAAATATTTGGGAGTAAAGATAACGAGGAACTACCAATCCCTATATCAACAAAATTATCCGACTCTGTTCCGGAAAATCAAACAAGATCTAGAGAAATGGGGAGGATATCAGATATCATGGATCGGGAGGATGATATCAGTTAAAATGAACATACTCCCTAGATTATTATATTATTTTCAGACTCTCCCGGTCCACATCCCTGGCTCAGAATTAAAGAACATTCAAAAACTAATCTTCCACTTTATTTGGCAGGGTAAGAAACCCAGAATCACCAGGACAGTTCTTTTGGCATCAAGGGGGAGAGGAGGACTTGGTGTTCCAGACATCACAAAATACTACCAAGCCACCCAATTGCGACAGGTAGTAGTCTGGAACGCCAACCCAAACCAATACTGTTGGCTAGATATAGAATCATACTATGCCGGGACGCCTTCACTGCCGGCTTGCCTTTGGTCCCTGAGCAGGGAAGACATGCAGAACAGTAAATTTAAGTTAGGCCCAATGAGACACACATGGGAGATTTGGACAAAATGCAAATTTAAATTTAAGCTCACCACACCTCAATCCCAACTCATACCAATTTATAAAAATCCGAAATTCCCCCCTGGCTGTGAGCCCAGACAATGGGACCAATTTAAAACAAAAAATATTAGAGCGGTTGCTGACCTCCTGAGCTTTGAGGAGTTCCTGAGTTATCAACGCCTAAAAACCAAATATGAAATAGCAAGATTGGATGTCTTCAAGTATCTACAAATTCGGCATTTTATTCAAACTTTATCCCCAACGTTGAAATTTCCCCCTCTCACCAGTTTCGAGCGGCTCTGTAGAGAAACAGGCCACCAGAAAGGTCTTATAACACAAATCTACGGTGAATTGGAAAGGGCCATAGAAGCCCCTACACATGACTATATGCTGCATTGGGCAGCAGAATTGGAAATAGTTATAGACCGAGAGGATTGGGAAAGAATTTGGGAAAATGCCTCAGGAACTTCCATATGTACCACAATCAAAGAAAACATATATAAAATACTGTTTCGCTGGTATCTTACCCCAGTTAGAATAAATCAAATTTACCCCCAGGTGTCCGATTTATGCTGGAGAGGTTGCGGTCAGAAGGGGGACATGGCCCATATTTGGTGGACATGTCCGGAAATTCAAAAATATTGGGGAACAATACAAAAATTAATAGAGGAGGTCACAGACCTCAAAATCCTTATTGACCCGTTGACCTACCTGTTGGCCAGGCCCTTAGAAAATTTGGACCGACCAACAAGTAAATTAATCTCCTTCATTCTTACAGCGGCTAGATGTGCGGTGGCAGCCGCCTGGAAGAAGGTGTCTCCCCCTCAAAACAAACGGTAAAAAATAGCGTGCAAGAGGTGATGAATATGGAGAAACTATCTGCCTTCTTGAAAAGATCCACTGACTCCTTTAACAAAACATGGGATCCGTGGCTATCCCATATGGCACCTCTACGCCACTAATCCACATATGGAAAAAAAAAAAAAAAGAGAGAGAGAGAAAGGAAAACCAGGTCAGGGGCACCAATGAAAATAGACTGAGGACACGGGAAGCAATGGGTATCCCCCCCCCCCCACCCACCCTCCCCTTCCTATTCCCACTCTTACTCTCTGTTTCCATACTCGCGCTCCCCACATAGCCCCTGGAGGGTCAGGGGAGCGGTGAGCTTTCCTCTTTTATTTCCGGTTTCTCTAACCAACAAAAGGAGAAAATCTGTATTAGGCTGTATTATCGTTTGTTTCATGCATACTGTGAATTATCTAAATGCCTAATAAAAAATTTTGGGAAAAAAAAAAAAAGAAAAGAGGCGTCTAAGAGGGGATATGATAACTATATTCAAATATATTTGGGGACAATACAAGGAGCTTTCAAAGAAACTATTCATCCCAAGTGCAGTGCAAAGGACTCGGGGTAATCCCTTAAGGTTGGAAAAAAGGAGATTTCACCAGCAATAAAGGAAAGGGTTCTTTATAGTAAGTGCAGTTAAAATGTGGAATCTATTACCCGTGGACACTGTGATGCAGGAGTGTAGCTATAGCCGAGACAGCCCAGACAAAGCATGGGGGCCTGTTCTCTTGGGTGGCCCGCTCTCTCCCTCCCCCCACCCCCCCTGTCGGCACCCATCTGTCTCTCTTCAGATAGAGTTCAATACGAATAAGGGTAAATGCTGCATGCCACTTAAACTTCACTTGATAAAGACAGTTAAGGTCGAAACTTTGTGTTTGGCTTAATAAATTAGTTTGAATACTTCAAATTCATGTGCCCTGTGTTCCATCAGCTGCTCTCTTCAGATAGAGACAGGCTTGGGCAGGTAGGAGGAGAGCGGAGGATGCCGGCTGCGGAGTGCAGAGCTGATCACAACAGCTGTAGCCAGTAGGAGGGAGGAGGAAAGTAGAGCTGTATGGCTGCTTAATCACTTCCGGGCAGCAGGTGACGCTGTAGAGCTCTCCATCGCTGCTCCTCTCTACATCTCCCGGTTCCGTGTCTCTGTTGGTAAGTGTGTGTGTGTGTGTTGGTAAGTGTGTCTCTGTGTGTGTCTGTGTTGATACAGTACAAATGGAGAAAGTGCCCTACTAAATGCACTCAATGCATAAGTATGTAAAGTTGTATATAATAAAACCCTTTTATTAGATTATTAAAAGTATTATTGACAGAGGGACCAGGTATATAGATCCATGACCAGTCCCTGAAAACCCCTTCCTATTACGCTCCTAGTAATATAGATAGCACTATAGCGAATAGTAGCTAATCATATTCCGTTTCGGCACCATGTCATATAAGAACAGGGTTACTGTCAATTATACAAAATTGTATTTAGTCGTATATAGCTCCTTTAATATATATTTGCCTGTACTTGGTGTAAAGCAGGATATATAGAATTTCCTAAAACATCTAGCATGGAGGTAATGTATCACCAGCCTGATGCACTAAAGACACCTGGTAGTGCCGGAGCTAAGAAATGACAGAAAATGTGAGTAGCTACCAAATCTAAGAAAAGAGAGCCAATACCTCAAAAAACATATAAATCCACAAAAGCGCACAATGAGAACACCACAATGCGTCATATACTGCTTGAGTTAGTATTGATTCACAGGGGTAACATTAATATATAGTATCACCCTCCAATTAATTTCTGATGCGTATAGTACCCCTATTTATAGTCGGAGTAAGATATTAATCTCTGTGCAATACCTAGGTGGATGTGAATATGTATGGATACCTCTCCTATCATACACCTTCTGCTGTGTTAGACATACTGGAACTCTATATGTTGGATATACTCGAAATCTACATTCTGAGGCACATTCTATGAATGTTTTTATGCCTCGAGGCGCGGTTCTCAGACCGCATCCAGTTATAGCCTTATTAAGATAACAGGTAGCACTAGTGATGATAAGTCTACAGAACTAACTAATGATTGCTAAAAGCTGTTCTACTCAGATTGGCCCCAAAATAGCCCCGATAGTGATATAGTGTCCTTCAGTATGTAAATTACTCAAACAAGAAAAGTAAAGTAAGGCAGAGACCGTATATATTAATTGTACACATTCAGTACGCGGTAGCATTAGTTTTAGCCCAAAACCACCCACAAATGTTTCCATATGGTGACATCACTCTTTCACAGTCACCTATATCTGATATACTCCAAACATTGTTTTATGAGGTATGCTTCAAAAATGTTATTACACCTAACGGCGCGACTCACAGACCACACCAAGTGATCGCCTCAGATGATGAAGATCAACAGTGTAAGTATACTAAAAAGTATGATGTCCAGTAATGCAGGTTCCCTCTATTTATAGAGACAATACTATCAACACAAATATACAGTACATTGTATTCATCTATCAGTGTTTTGTAGTGGTAGATAGCAGTTTAGTTAGAGAGCCAGCTCGTAATTGTTTCCAGCTAAATTGCTCATATAAGCCCCAGGGGAACCCGGGTAATAAATGTACTTTCTAGTTGTGTGTCAGTCAGTTCAACATAACTAGCTAAGGTGAATTGAGGACTATACAGTATGAGTGTAATACCCTTTTAGCATGCTGCATATAGTTGACGAATGGCCACATGTTTATCATAAGCACAAATTCATGGCTTTAAAACGCCAGCTATACTTATCTATTTTCCTGCTTAGCGTGTGCCTGTCCCGTCGTGCAGCCCATGCTATCATCTCCCGCAGGTACTTCCGCATTGTGACGTCACTCAGTCACAATCACCTGACGTACGTTTCACACAATGTTGCGCTTTCTCAAAGGTAAATCTAGTGAGTCAATGGGGAGTATTTATAGGTCAATGGTTGTCAATATTACTTTTAATACTCTAATAAAAGGGTTTTATTATATACAACTTTACATACTTATGCATTGAGTGCATTCAGTAGGGCACTTTCTCCTTTTGTACTGTATCCCTGCGTTAGCCCTACGTTGTGCCTGTGTGTGGTAAGTGTGTGTGTTTGTGTTGGTAAGTGTTTGTGTGTTTCGGTGTTGCTACGTTTGTGTGTCTGTGTTGGTTGGTGAGTGTGTTTATAAGTGTTTGTTGGTAAGTGTGTGTATGTGTAATGCATATGTGTATTTCATGCATTATGTGCATATTTATGTTATATATTTAGATGGGTTTTTTATATGTTGAATATAAATCTGTATTTGTATATCGTATGTGCGTGTGTGTTACACAAATGTTGCGTGTTTGGTATGTGTGTATATGATGTAGTGTTTGTGTGTATATATGGGAGGGAGGGATGAAGGAGAGAGGATGGGGGAGGGAGGAGTGGGAAGAGAGAGAGAAAATGGGGAAAGGGAGGAGAGAGAGAAGATGAGATGAAAGAGGACGGGGGGAAGGGAGGAGCAAGAGAAGATGGGGAAGAGAGAGCTGATGGGGAAAGGGGCAGGAGAGAGAGAAGATGGGGAAAGAGAGAGGATGGGGGAGAGGGAAGAGAGAAGGGGAGAAGGAAGAGAGAGGATGGGGGAGAGAGAGGTCGGGAGAAGAGGGAGGAGAGTGGATGCGTGGGAGAGGATTGAGCAGAGAGAGAGGATAGAGGTTGGGGGGAGGGAATGAGGTTGGGGGAGGGAGTGAGGTTGGGGGGAGAGAGTGAGTGAGAATGGAGGAGAGGAAGGAAAGCAAAAAAAAGGGGAGGGGGCACATGTGTCCCTGTCTTTTACATTTGAAAAGCTGGTCATCCAAGGAGGGGGAGATCTGATGATGAGGGGGAGATCTGATGATGAGGGGGAGATCTGATGATGTGGAGGAGGGGGAGAGAGATGATGATGATGAGGAGGAGGAGGAGGAGGAGAGAGCTGATGATGATGAGGGGGAGAGAGCTGATGATGATGAGGAGGGGGAGTGAGCTGATGATGAGGAGGAGGGAGAGAGAGATGATGAGGAAGGGGAGAGATGATGATGATGATGAGGGGGAGAGATGAGAAGGTGGAGAGATGATGATGATGAGGGATGATGGTGAGGAGGGATGGGCAGAGCTGAGGAGGTATGATGAGATGGAGGATCAAGGAGAGGATGGGGGGAGGGAGAACAAATTGCAGTCAGTTTTAATATTAATGGGTCCCTGAAAAAAAAACATTTGTCTGGGACCCCGCAAATTTCTAGCTACGCCACTGCTGTGATGGCAGATACAATAGATTTGTTCTAAAAAAGGTTGGACTTCTTATTAGAAAGGAAAGGTTGGACTTCTTATTATACCAAATAAGTAAACATGGGAAGGATTTTGATCCAGGGAGTAATCTGATTGACAATTATTGGAGTCAGCAAGGAATTTCTTTTTCCCCTTACGAGATATCATTGGATGATATTTTACTGGGGGGTTTTATTTGCTTACCTCTGGATCAATATACGGTAAGTACGGATATAGGATAAAATATCTTAGCATAGGTTGAACTTGATGGACGCATGTCTGTTTTCTACCTCATCTACTATGTGAAGCAGTTTATTTATCAAATCTTTTACCAGGAAGTAATACATTGAGAGTTAACTCTTGTTTTCAAGTATGTCCTGGGCACAGAGTTATGATAACATTTCATGGTTGCGTTAAACGTACAGTGTCCATGAAATGTCTGTAAACAACTTTTAACCAGTTTAAGACAATATATGGTATGAGTTTATGTAACAATTACAGATTAAAATGTGAGACAGCTAACGTGTTGAAAGAACACCACTGGGTGTGGCTGTTAGAGTCTCTGGTAGGTTGTTACAGTTGTGAGGTGCATGGTAAGAGAAGGAAGTATGACTGGATTGTTTTTTGAACCTTTGGACAGTGCTTTAGAGTCAGATCAAAGGTGATAAGTGCTGCATGTGGTAGGGGTGAGGAGCTTGTTCAGATAGCCGGGTAGCTTGTCCAGAAAATATTTGAAGGCAAGATGGGAAAAATGTACTTTGCTTCTGGACTGAAGGGATAGCCAGTTGGAGTTTTTCCTTTGATATACTGTACTGTATCTGGTGCTTCTGCCCCCCACCCACACTAATTTTGCCCCAGTTTAGAAATAAAGAGACTTTAGTAAATAACCCCCACAGTGTTACTAAAACCGATACCTCTCAAACTCCCAAACTCTTTACCATCCCTGGTGATGATTTGGCTCTGTTCAGGCCCACTGACAGATTACTTACATTTCTCTCTGCATCTACTTTTTGCTATGTCTTTTGTTTTATTTTATTCTGTTTTTCACTTTGACTTTTCTGTATCTTTAAATCTCAGCATTGTGATTTCCAGTTCCTCGCAGAAATTATTAACTTTCTTTTTCGCTTTAGTGGTTTTGATGTCAAGGAAATGAGCAACTAAAATGAGGCCATTTGAAGTAATGTAGAATATGAAATGAATTTGTACCACCCTGACTGCAACATGGTTTAATGCCAATAAAAAACAAAATGCTGGTGATCACAATGATATCCCTCTCACTTCTAAAAACTCCATTTACACCCCCTTTCTCCTGTCTTTATTTATTTACCTTCTCCCTCACTCAATATTCACTTTATATGCATATTGTTCCACTACTCCACCCTGTACAAGTCCAATGCACAACGTATCCTCCTTATATTAGATTAATCTTTTCTGACCACAACAATGCCTTCATACATGAATGTATAAAGTATGCCCTTTTTAATTTGCTCTCTCATACACATTACTTTATATCACTGTGACTAAGTAAAAAGTCCCTCATTTCTTTAGGCCTGGGACATATTTAACTGGACATATTGCTGGTGTATATTTTCCTTGGGAAAACTCCCTCTGCATCTCGGAGAACATCATTTCATTCTTTTTGTGACAAGGGACATTTTCAGAATAATAAAATACTCTATGCCACAGAAGAAGAAAATTGCCTAATTAAGGCAGGTGGTGTTAGTGTCAGTGCTGGGACATCTACACTGGCATTAAATCAAACTCCTCTCTTTCTCTGCTTGGTTAAGCACACTCATGCCTGACAGAATAGGCTATATCCTGCCATCTATTATATAATCTCATTGGATACTACAATATCTAAAAAAGAAAACTGTTGTACAGAACAAATTGAGCTGTTCTAAGAGCGTAGTTTACATAAGAACAGAATTGTCTCTGGTATTTGGAACCTATTTATCTAAGTATCCAAGCTACTGTACAAAGCTATGCAATTGTGGTGCAAAAAAAGATTGTTCATACATTAATCAGTATAATTATCTGTTATTTCTGTGCACATATTTGCTTGTTATTTTATTGTTTTCCTTGTGTTTCTCAACCTGAAGTGATAGCAAATTAATAGTGGTTAGACAGGAAATCTGGGGCTGTTTCCTTTTCATTTCAATGAAACAGCTTGGTAGCTGGGAAACTTTCTCATTGCGCAAGAACACACAAAGTGGCCAAGAGAGGTCACTAAAAGTCCCTCATAGTTGCACTCATTCCTTAGTCTCATATAATTCCAAAAGTGCCAGTTGATTAACTTGTACCAATAATATAATCATAATTTGTAGACCAACAGGAAATGGAACCACTAAGCTAATCTAAAGCTAAACAGACAGTAAAGACAACTTTAATACAAAATAAAACACGACGCAATGCATAGAATTACAACTAGTGTACATAAACTAAACCTAAACCTAAAAAGGTCCCCTAATGGGCGGACAAGGAGCAGTAGGGTGATGGTAGGGGTTAATGAGACCTATATTAATATCCCCATAGGATGTATCAAAATGGAGAGAGGTCCAAAATATAGTTAACCCTGCTGAATAGCCTCACCTTACCTACATGCAAAAATATTAAATGTAGATAATGGTAAAATCCCACATTTAAGGAATACTGTACACACTGAATAGATGGCACTGTGTACAGTATTCCTTAGATGTGGGATTTTACCATTATCTACATTGAATATTTTTGCATATAGGTAAGGTGAGGCTATTCAGCAGGGTTAACTATTTGCGGCCGGTCGTGAACTACATACGGGACACTTGACGAACCAGCCCGGCGGTGGTTTCAATAGCTCTGACTCCTGAGAGCGCCCCATCGGCGTTTAGCTGGGCGGAGCGGCGGTTTCGACGGCCCTGCCCTGCAAGGGCTCCTTACCTGGACCTTGGAGACGAGCGGAGGGTTCTCCCCAAGTGCCGTGGCGGTGTGTTCCCAGGCAAAGATCTCTTCAAAGGCAGCAAAGTGGATATCCTTCGATCCAGCAGTGGCTGTGTGACGTCCGGTAACCCATGTCATTGTACATGAAATGCTGAATATCTTTTGATCTGATGTACGCAGATATCTTACCCTAACAATATATATATATAGGAGTAATGATATATAATTTAACTCAATTCATGAATAGATTATAATCAAAACATGGAAGAATTAGATTGATTAGAATATATTTATGAATGAGAGATATAATAGAAAATGCAAGTGTATTTTAAAAAAAAATGATAGGGCCAAATGTAAACTCTAGGGCAATAGGGGACAAGAAAATATATCCATCTGTCTAGATATATATATATATATATATATATAGATAGATATATAGATAGATAGATAGATCTAGATATGCTGTATATATATATATATCATAACCCCTCACAAATCATATATTTATATTTACCCATCATTAATAAGTTTCTTATGTAACTAACGTGTTTATTTTCACCTTTTATTATAGTGTAATCTTTGTTTCAAGCTTTACTTGGTACAGGGTACTGTCGCGGCCGAGTTTATTCTTACCTTTGCCCGGTCTCGGCCGCGACAGTAACCGGGCGCGCGCCGAGGTGTCCCGGGCGCGCGCCGGAGCCTCAGAGGATCGGTCCTCCGATCAGGGCTTCCCCCTCCCCTCTCCGGGTCCGCCGGGTCCCCCGGAGCCCCCCACCACATCCCCCACATTAGGAGCAACCCAGGGCTCCCTCGGGAAGCCCTGGGCACGCGCGCCGTGCGCGCACGCTCCCGATGAAGCGTGACCGCGCATCGATGACGCGCGGCACGCCGAGGGAAAGCAACGAGCAAGCCGGGACACCTCCCGGCTTGCGGTACTAGCCAGGTAAGAATAAAGTGTGCCGCCAGTGTATATATATATAATCATTATGCAGGCATTGTTTTTATTGGTTGTTTGGTATGCAATCCCTTGATGAAGTAAACAACAGTTAATTATTTTTTTCCTTCTTGAAGACCCCGAGTGTAACAGAATCTCGACCAGCAAGTGAGCTGTGAGCCCAGAGGAGTGATTACCTCCAGCATCAAAAGCACCCCAAGCTTCTATGCAGATTGGGAGATGCAAGGCAGGATCAGACGCGGTTACCATAGAGGAGAACTAATTCCTCCAGATAAGCTGTTTTAATACATTAATATTGTGAATGCTATTTTTTCTCAATACTATTGAGAGTTCTAATAAATATATTACACTATGAGGCGGATGCCATTATTTCATAATGTATATTGTATAACATATGATACATAATAAATATAAACAACAACACTTTAATATATTAAAAGTTTAATTACATATAAAAATGTTTTAAAATAAAAATAAATAATTAACCCATTATGGGTTATGGAAGAACAGAGGTGTAAAGGTCCTATATTATGCACTAAGTGTGGGATTAAATACGTGGACGATTAGTCCATGTGAGCTACTGTATCTATCTTGATAAAGTACTTAACCGTACGAAATGCGTAGGAGAGACGTGTACCTCCTATTTTTAACCATGCATCAAATCAAATATTCTCTATCTGGATATTGTAACTTACTACTAATAGGTCTCTCTGCCTCACAACTTTCTCCTTTGCAATCTATCCAAAATTCTGCAGATATAATCAATTCATTTCAGAAAGGACCATTATCATCTCCTCCTTAAATCCCTCTCCTGGCTTCCAATGAAGTTCTGATTGGCTAAAAAGTTCTTGTTCTTACCTTCAAGGATCTCCACTCATCCGCTCCTCTCTACATATTAGCTTTAATTTCTCACTGTATTGCTGCTTGTCTCCTGCACTCTTGTCATAATTGTCTCTGGTCCACCCCTCCCATCTCCAGTGCAGTCTCTCACCTTAAAACATTTTTCCTCACTGCTCCTTACCTATGGAACTCCTTCACACTCAGTATACACCAAGTACCTTCTCCCTCCCCCCCCTTTAAGTCAAAACTAAAAAAAAAACACCTGAATGAAACATTTCAAAAGCTTAAACTTATCTCTACAGCCCCACATCCATAGATGTACTCATGTCACCAATCATTGCAGCCAGGCATTGTCTTCTACTGAACTTCTTCCTTCACCTACTGTTTCTGTAAGTCTGCTAACATTTAACTTAGATTGGAAGATCTCCAAGGTAAGGATGTTCCTTCCAATGTTGTTTGTCGCACCTATTGTATTATAATTCCCTGTAATGTATTGTCTCTGAAGCGCTGTATACAGTGTTGGCGCTATATAAACAAAAATATGGATACTGTAGATACATATAATTTATGACCTTTTACATAAGGAAAGACTACTAATATCTAAAAGGCTTGTGTGCAGCCTGTGCAGTATCAATAAAGGAAAATATGTTTTTTTTGCGGTGGGAGAGAATTGCAGTTTTAACCCCCTCAATGTATTCCACTAAACAGAATTGTCATATTTGGCATTTGACAGCTGTTTAACTTTTGTGCCTTTACCTTCACGATAACTGTCAAAAAATATATTTTGTTTCCACAATGTGTATTACATTCTGCTTTGTTGTTGCACCGTGAGACGTCCCCTGCCTAATAAAGAGATGGATGCTAGTGAGTTTCCCTGCAGTGCCACAAAATCTTTCAAGCTAGCCTTGCTCTTCTCACCGAGGACTCATATTATTTCAGCCTTGCTTAACTCTGCCCCACCATCTGCACACTCTCTAGCATGGCTATTTCCTTTTATTATACGCTGCGAAGCGTCACTTTCCTCTGTGATCCCTGCTGCCCCCGCTCCTGAGCCTTCCACATTTTCCCTGCATTGCGTTACGTGTATATAAACACAGCGTTTCAAAACCTTGTTACAAGTCAAACACAGGGGTCGGGGCAATTTAACGGACTGTAACTGTTCGCATTGCAATTTCTTCTAAAAAACAAAGCTTCTCCAGCTCTGAAGATCAAAATCTTCTCGCTACTAATACGTTCGTATTTTTGTTCTGCCAGTATATTCATCGCTGAGATCTGCATATTCTATTTTGCAAATGCCTTAGGGGTGTTCCTGACGAGCTTCAAAGTCTCCAACTAATGTTACAGGGCAGCACTTATATGATTATGGTAAAGAAAAAGGAGGTTGTGTGTGTTAAAAAGGTTGTGTAGAAACATTCCCATGATGCATGGGGGGAAAAAAATTATATGACCTAGAGGCGAGCCAAAGATTGTTCAGTTCATTGTTGGTGCATGTCCTGCACACACATTGAGTACCTTACATTGCTTAATAGCATTGGTCTGTTTGGTCAGACATCAAAGGCCGAAGAAATTTTGATTCACCACATTGCATATCGAATATACAGTAAGAGCATAACGCCCCCATAGCCCACAGGCAGATGGCTTGATTCAGTGGGTACATTGTAATGTGGTTTTTAAAGTTAATGCACAACTCCCAGGTATAATTTTCTAGGCTAGTACAATAAAAGTCTTACAACCGGCAAATATGTATTTGTTCTTTGCCAGACAATTCTTAAACGATCAATCTCACTTGCTCCATCGCTTATTGTTTATACTCTTTGGCAGTATGCTTTGCTTGTGCTTGAAACAGCTATCTCAGTTTCTCCTTTTTAGATTTCTCTCCAATCTCTAGGGTCTACAGTATGTATCAATACAAAGAAAAGTGGACTTTTTTTTGGCTTGCATTGCCGCAAAATGTAAATTTGTTAGTCACGGTTTTTTGGGATTATTTTAACACCAGAGCGTTAGCCAGAAAGAAGCCACAAACAATTTGATACATCCCATTAAAATATTTAAGTCAGTTTGTGCAGCTTTGTAGAACACCTAATAGCTGGTGGTACAAAGCACCCAAAGTTCTATCTTAACAAGCAATAAAAACACCCCATATTTACTATAAATGTATCTTACTTTATCTTAATCTATGTACCACATTTGAATAGAACCCATGGGGGCTTTTGTACTAAGTGTTGCAAATAGCATTATTGATGTCAAATTGACTTATGGAAATCTCAAATGTAATTGCCCTCATGTACACTTATGTTCTAACCTTTTTTTCCTCAATGAATTGAGTGAATTTTAGAAATATTTTGCTGCACAGATGTACATAGTATGTACTAATTAAAAATTGCATTTATGTGCCAAAAAAAAGTTAGTGTTTTTAAAATGATCCAGGCATAGATCCTAAAAAGTCTGTTTATATTGGTAACACAGAATTATGTTCTTACGGCATGTATCAATCAAAAATGTATTTGCTGCAGCAGAGATTATTCACTACAGTATATAGGTTTTTTTTTTTTTATCACAACATGGCTATTCTAAATAATATTACACAAATGATTTATATTTACTCATAATAGGTAAAAAATTTAAAAAATACACAGTTCTGTTTTAATTTAAATTATATCAATCAGGTATTTAACGTGACGTCAAAATTACTTTCAAGCAATGGGCAATGCAACAATCTTTATGCACACTGTATGACACACAGTTTATGAAGGTTTGTACTCCTTTTTAATACTAACATTTTGACACACAAAACAATTCCAAAAAACTATCTTGCACATACGACCCATAGGGTTTAATTTATTACAAAAATTCCAGCTAAAAACTGGCGCAAAATACTGCATCAGAATGATCAAATAGAAAAAAAAAACGTTTTAAGGGGAATTATTTTTCTCGATAATATGGTGGTTATTTCGCTCCAGTTTTGCATCCGGGATACTTGGTAAATGACTCCAATACCATTTTGTTAATTTCCATTCATTTGCATTCAGTTAAAGCAGCAACACCCTCCTTCGGAACTGAACCGTGTTATTTTTAGCTCCAGGAACACTTACTAGTTTTGTTGCCTCTGTTCTTCTTGTATCCTTAAAGATGATCATCCAATAGGAAGTTGCACTATGACCCCACCGATTATGTTACTGCATCCTTCTGGTCTACGGGACCTGTGAGATTGGCGGTAATCTTCTTTTCCCTAAAGGGAGATAAAACACTGGCAAGTACCTCAGTACTAGAGCACAACATTTGGTCTAGAAAATGTTGAATAAATATTGCTGGTAAAATGGCAGAAAAATGTCAATATGTTTTAGAATTAGCTTCACTTTTTTTGCTTTTCACATAACTGTATAGTTGTTTTCTATTTATTCACTAACTGGGTGCCTTGATCACTCGTTTAAAATGTTTTGAGCCAATCTATCTTTTACATGCCAAAGCTTTAATGAGCTTTGTAGCCATTGGGAACATTTGCTCTGTGATTATACTTGATGATCTCTCATTAAACTGCAATTTAGACATCTCCCTATTTATAAATGCATAGTTCAGTGACATTTACATTCAACTCTTGAAGAGGAGGAAATTACAGCCTATACAAAAATATCACAAAAGGTATAGAAAATAAAAAGGCCCATCTGATTCTGTCTTACACATTATTTTTTTCCCAATGTAGCACTGGAAACCCTTTTGAGAAACCTTTTATCATCCTGGAACAACAAGTTTGTGTTGTATTTAAGTACAGGTGAACGTAAAAGAACAGTCCACACTGTTTGTGAGTCAAAATCTTGTCCATTATTGGGCAACTGTATACATTGCTCATCATGTTTATGCTGTGGGAGATCTGTAAACCTAAATAAAACACTCCTCATTTTGGTCCTTTGCATACAATGAAATAATTGTTAATACATTGTAACACACATACAGCATGTGTATATTTATCAAAGTCTTCTAGCTGCAAAATGTGGGCAGAATTAGAGCACAAAATCCACAAGATTCATCAAAGAAAAAGTCCCATTGTTTTTAACAGGGTTTCCCATCTTTGATTAATCTGGTTCTGTTTTTTTGCTTTCGTTTTGTAGCCAGAAGACTTTGATAAATAGATCCCTTTGTCACATTTTGTCAAATGTCAAAATGCCAGCATATTGCATTAAATGTATCTAATGTTTTCACAGTGATCTACTGCAGGGGAGCGCAATCTTTGTCACCTGCGCCCCCTGCCATGGCAACGCGTCTCCAGATGCTGGCTGAACCACGGTAAGTAAGGTTTACAGAGGCCTTCGCCTCTGTAAACCCCGCACCCCCCGCAGTTAATCTTGCACCCCCCCTGGGTGGCGTCCCCCCGAGTTTGCGCATTGCTGATCTACTGAACAGGTTCCTGTCATTATTTAGATCAGATTCTGCGGCCTGTGCCCCTCTACTTGCACAGCAGCAGGGTAGGTGTGCTTTATGCTAATTTAGTGATCCTCCCCCCCGATGAAACAATTTAGAGCCATTTATAGTGAGTACAGACAGGCTTGTTTTTCTTATTACAATGGCATTTGGATGCTTTTGATTAGCTGCCCTGCGTAACAGCGCAAATGTCTCAAGGTGGTCATTCACAAACACGATGATAAATCAAATAGTTCCAAATTCAAGACAACAGTTGAGAAGAGAAATAATGGGCAATCTTATTTAAGTATATATATAGCATTAGTAAATGACCACCCCCTCTTTTTAATGCATACAAAAGATTGTTCTTCCACCGTGCCAACACAGTGCAGGATGTGCAAGGTACAATGGGGCACAGATTCCTTGGTCTGGGTTGACTTGAATTTGCATTGTAAAAAACATATATAATCATATTCATACTCTGATATCCTCTTACGCTCTTCTTAAAGTCGGGTCAGTGAACACATAAGCCTTGGTTTTGCAATGCGGACAGATTTGCAATGATCTCCTTTTTGCTGGCTGTAAAGCTCATTAAGAAATTAATCTGAGCTATTGTGATTCTCTTCATTTGCACTTTGCTTTAGCTTGGCCCTTGTCCTGATACCATTAAAATATTCAGTATTTTAATAATCTGGGATACCAAGGGTTAACTGTCATTTTTAAAAGACCCATGTTTAGTCTATGTAAGCCCAACTGGCATAAGGTATTTATTGGTCCATTAAACAAGTTGATCTTTAGATGAGGGCGACAGGTAAAAGTACCCAGAGTATCAGAGCTTAACCTGGGGTTATCATTGATAGCCCACTAAAATTATATATGTATCCTATGGAGCTCTGATGACAGTACCCAGACCTAACAGATGACCTGGGTGTCATCCTCAAAGGGGACCTCACATTCTTGAAATATTCCCCAGTAAGTAGAAAAGAAAGGTGATGAACAGGTCATCTTTAAGTTTAAGATCTGTACTAAAGATGGGCGAATTAGTCTAAATCCGTTTCTCCGGATCTGCCCCTCCCTCCTCCCATCAAAAGTCCATGCTGCCAGTAACTCCTACTCAGATTTAAATGTCACGGTTACACAGGCCAATAGGAAGCTGTGCCGTCATTCGAGGACATTTAAACAGCAGATACCGGCAGCCCCTAAGGAGGTTTGATTTCGCTCCAGCATCTCTCTGCCCAGCTCTCACAGTCGATCGCCCTGTTTTTATTTTAATAACATAGGATTGAAGCAGGGGTCTCTGGACCTGACCCACATTAATTTCAGGTTCAGGAACCCCCTGCTTCCTGAGGTACAGGCCTCCATTTTGGGGGCCAGTATCCCTTGCATGTTTAAATGCCTTGTGTCATGGCCTACGTGACCGGTTATAACTGCTAGATAATGGAGGGGTTAACCCCTCCCACAACCCTCCCGGGAGGCCTAAACACCCACCCGGGGGAGACGATAGTCTTCACCATCCCCTCTACCACCAACAAATCAGGTACTGCTATTTAATAAAGCTAATCAAGTTCTATAGCCTCAGACAAAAGGAAGGAGAAGACCTGTCTATCATTGTACAATGGATACAGTTGGTCCTATGGAAGCTACGGACCCATGATATAATTCCAGCAAACACCATGGATTAATATCATCGCAAGCAGTTCCTCCGAAGGGCTACGCCTACACATCATATCATCATCATGATCCGGTGTTCCCTGCTTGAAGGACCGCCCCCCTACCTTCAAGAGCTATTATCTAATGGAAGGGCACAAGGCCTATACCCGCTTGCATACTTCTAAAAAGTCCAAGGAGCATCACAAGAAAGAGTCAAAAGGGGCGTCAGCCCCAAAGCCCAAGGAGGCAGAAAGTGCAGAGTACAGCTCTCCTTGAAGAGCGCCATGCCCCGGAGAGAGACTCCTACCTCCAGGAACGGGGCAAACGAAAACACAGTCTGCTACAAATGTGGACAGGAGGGTCACAACTCTCGGGACTATCCGAAGCCAAAGAAATCCAATTCTAAGGTCATGACCTGCAAGGTGCAACCGACCGAAACATCATCCACGGCATCGGAGAGCGCCCCAGCGCCTAGCCCCGATGATGCATTCCCACCAGACGCCTGCAGTCGCATGGAACTGGCCACTATTATAAGGGTAGAATATACCAATTTACTCCCGTTGAGACGATGGCTCAAGTGAACGCCGCCACCGTGCAAGATCAGCCGGTTGGGATGCCGTTTGACTTCGGGGAATCAACCCTGTCAGCCAAATAGAAGGAACGACTAAACACCGAGTTCGAGGAACACCGGGAAGTGTTCTCCACCAGCGAGATGGATGTGGGCTGCAGGCGAAACGCCCAGCACATGATCTGGCTGAATGGCACATCGCCATTCCGGGAGCGTTCCCAACGCGTCGATCCCAGAGATGTGGAGGACTTGAGGGATGTCCTATAAGAAATGGAAACGGCGGGCATAGTGACAGAATCCCGTAGCCACTATGCATTCCCGATCATGGTGGTACATAAAAATAATGGGTCGGTCCGCTTGTGCGTGGACAATCAGACCCTGAACAACCGTACCGTACCAGATCAGTACACTCTGCCGCGGACCTCAACGTGGACATAGAGATCCTCAACATAGTGTGTCCACAGACAGAATAGCTACCGACCCTGCTAAGGTCAAAGCCGTGGTGAACTGTCCGAGACCAGAAAACATAATGGTGCTATGCTCCTTCTTAGGATTCTGTGGGTACTATCGCCGCTTCTAGGAAGGATATTCTAGCAAGGCTAAGGTCCACAATAACCTTCTCAAAATGTACCCAGAGGAGTCTCGCCAGAAGTCCACATCCGCGCGGCTACTCTTCAAAGATAAGTGGACGTCCACCTGCGAAAAGGCGTTCGTAGGCCTCAAAAAGAGCCTCACGGAAGCCCCATCTTGTCTTTCACCGATCCCGAGCAGCCATATATTCTACATGTGGACGCAAGCTTCAACGGGATGGGAGCGGTGTTGCACCAGAAATACCCTGCTGGTCTTTGCCCTGTGGCGTATGTGAGTTGTAGCTTCACCCTCAGCGAGCAGAAATATGCCGTCCAAAAGCTGGAATTCCTCGCCCTCAAGTGGTCGATTGTTGATAAACTCCACGACTACCTATACAGAGTTTCATTTGAAGTAAGAACAGATAACAACCCGTTGACTTACATTTTTTTCTCACAAATATCTTTATTTGAGTCACATGCATCTTGTATACATTTTTTTTTTCAAAAACATGTTTGGTTATACAAATTACAGTAAAGATTACAGTTCCCGTTCATCTACATACAAGTGTGTGTAAGGGTAGGGGGGACAATCGCAAATTTTTCTGTTGTATCCTCTTGGTTTGCTGCTCGTTATTTAGTAATGTATCATAACCTAGGCCTGTCACTTGCATATATGTCTGTCTGTCTCTCTTTTCTAGTTGTAATTTTTTTTTTCATCTTCTGTTAATGCCTGTAATCTGGGCTCTATCGGCTCTGCGTTCACCCCTTGCAGTATATTCATTCGACTCCATTTTTTCCTTTTTGTCTTCTTTTCCTCGTCTCTGTTGCTTACATCGTTATTTACTTAATGCATTTAAATAGTTTGCCTATTACATAAAGATATGTATATAACTACCTTAACTATTAACCCAACTCTTAACTTAACTAGTAGTGTTGGAATATTCCTATCTCTCTTTTCCCAAAGGTTTCCTATGTCTTTGTTTGTTTTAAGCCATCGTATGTACCTGGTAAAACAATTCCCCAATAACCTCTCCTTGAGCCGTTTCACTTCCGGTCTCTACGTTATTTGTGGATTGCCCGGTCTTTCGTTGTGTCAGGTTTTTTTTTCTCTTTCCCTACCCTGTTGGTGCTCTGGTCCCCTTCATGTCTATGTTTGACCCTTCTAAGAACCAGTCCCATCTTATATGGAAATCTCCTATTTCTGTCTAAACATATTTCGAGTCTGTCAATCGTCATTAGTTTGTATAGTACATTGTGTAGACTTTCTAGTGTGGGCTGGTCTGGTGATAGCCAGTGTTTCATGATTGTCTTTCTTGCTGCTAGAAGTATAACCTCTGTTGGCCTTGTTATTGTTTTGCTGATTTGTCTGCCCCGCCCTCAGTTCTCTAAGTTGGCGAATATCATTGGGATAGGGTCCTTTACCCACACCATTTTTAGTTTTTGCTTTATGTATCCTAACACTAAATCCCAGTATTTTATTTATTTTATTTAGTGTTCACACGTCCATAGACGGTGTTTGAGATCGGCCTTTGCTTCCTTGCATTTTGGGCGTTTTGTCGTGCCTTCGGTCCTTGTCGTTATTTGTTGTGTGAATGCAATATATGCCCTATGTGTAATTTTGAACTGCATCTCCCTCCAAGATTCTGATGGTATAAGTCTGTGGACTCTCAGATTACCTTTTATCAACTGTTCCACGTTTTGTATCTCCTGGAAGTGTAATTTCCAGGCCCTAAGGGTATTGGCGTGGGTGTTTTCCAGGCCCTGGTCTCTTATAATACTGTATAGTTCTGGTAGTGTATATATTTTTTTCTCTGTGTTAAAGTAGTTGTCAATTTTGTTGTTCTGTAATACATCTATTTTATAGTTTGTTATTTTTTTGCAGTAACTGATGATCTGTGTGTATGAAAAGGAGTGTATTAAGTTTTTGGGAATATCCTACTTTTCTGCAAATTCCTAGAATTTCATAACTTCCGGTTTATCCCTGTTTACCAAATGACCCACACATGTGATGCCTTTCTCTTTCCATAATTGGAATGAAGATTGTGTGGCCCCAGGTATGAATTTTGTGTTTTCCTGAATTGGGATGTATCGTGAGACTGTGAAGGATAGGTTAAGCTTTTTCCTGACAGTTTTCCAAGTGACTATGGTGTTTTTGAACAGTAAATTGTTCCTCTGGGTTACTTGAACCTCGCTCCACCCTGTATGTAATAGTTCTCTTAGTGAAAATCCTGGTATAAATGCCTTTTCTATTTCTAAGGTTGAGTAATAATTTGTGTCTTGGATCCAGTCTCCCACAAGTCTCATCACACATGCCAAGTTGTAATTCCTAATGTTTGGTAAATGAATACCTCCCATTTCTCTTGGTAGTTGTTATTTTGTATAAGCTATCCTACTTCTCTTACCGTTCCATATAAATGTTGTCATTGCTCTGCGAATTTCGTTTACGTCTGTGTGCCTCAGTAGCATGGGGAGGGTCTGCATGGGGTATAGTAGTCTGGCAAATGAGATCATTTTGATTACATTTGCTCTGCCAATAAGCGACAATGGTAGGCCCATCAAATTTTTTAATTCCTCTACTATTTTTTTTATTATTGGTTTGAAGTTGTTATCATACAGTCTGGACAGATCAGCCTCCAGTAATATCCCTAGATAACTTATTGGCTTTCTTGTGATTTTTATTGGTAGATTTTTGGGCACTAGTTTTTGGGGTGGCTCACCGATATATAGAATTTCTGTCTTGGATATGTTTATTTTAAATCCTGCGAAGGAACCAAATATTTTTATTTGGTGTATTATGTGTTCCACTGATTCATTCGGGTTAGTTATGAACATCAGTATGTCGTCGGCGAACATTGATAGTTTTAGTTCTACTTTGTTCATTTTAATCCCCTTAAATTGTGTCATCTGTCTCAGATATATAGCTAGGGGTCCTATAGCAAGGTTTAACAGCAGGGGCGAAAGGGGGCATCCCTGGCGCGTTCCACTAGGTAATTGTAACGGGTCGGATAGTCGTCCTGCCGCCATTATTTTGGCCATGGGTTTATTGTACATAGCTTTTATCATGTCATTGAAATTGCCCTCCAGGTCAAATTTCTCTAGGGTGAAAAAGACACGTTTCCACAGTATATTGTCAAATGCCTTTTCAGCATCTATGGCGACTAAGGGGCTGTGTTTTTTATTTTATGTATCCTAGCCCACTCCATAGCAGCCAGCACTTTTCTGATGTTCTTGACTGCTGATCGACCCTTCACAAAGCCTGATGGATCCGGGGGTATCAGGGAGGGTAAAATGTTTGCTAATCTCTCTGCCATAACTTTGATGAACAATTTGGAATCTTGATTTTTGATAGGTCTGTATGATTCAGGTTTAAGTAGGTCCTTCCCTTGTTTGTGTATTATCCTGATGTGTGCCATCTCGCTTGTTTGCATATATGTCGCCTCCACAAGTGCTCTATTATAGACTTGTTGTAAGGGTTCGGTTACCACCTCTTTTAGAATTTTATAGTACTCCCCTGACATCCCATCCGGGCCAGGGGCTTTGCAATTTTTAAGGTTTTGGATTGTATTGTTTATCTCCCTTTGAGTGATAGGGGCATTTAGGCTATCCATGTCTTCCTGGCTTATTTTTGGCAACTGTAAATTTTGGGAAAATGTATCGCTTACTGTTATGTCTACAATGCCTGTTATATAATTCACTGTAGTATCGCTTAAATGTGTCGTTTATTTTTTGGGCGTCTGTGGTTATTTCTGCCTCGTCGCAAATTCTGGCTATGGGTTGTGTGACGGAAGCTTTGCGACAGGCTATTAATAATACACAAAAAAAATATATATAACTGGGTTGAACTGGGACGAGACTAAGACATGATAAAATATAATTTATTCCTTGATAAAGGTGAACACACAAGATATACAAATAACAGGCAAAATATGGACACTCACTTAAGATGGAATGATGAAACAGTCCCATCTGGACTGGCAGTTCATACAGCAATCTTCATAATCATCAAGACACCAAAGACATGAAAGACCTCTGGCATGAAGACATGCAGCACATGAAAGACAATAGCCATAGGCTGAGCCTGGTTCTTATACCATTATTTCCCATTGAACACAACCTAAACCCAGCCCCTCTCATAAATCAGCGGTGAAGTTGACAGTTTTCCTCAGAGTAAAACTCCTCACACCCAAGGACGTTTACAAACTGCTTTTCCTATCTAAATAACTTCATAACTTCAGTTCAGTATTACTTACTGGCACGCGAGACATATTAATACATTCCGGCACGCATGACGCTCCCAATGAGACTAAATATTACAGTGTAATACTAAAATTAAGAGAGATATTAATATCTGCCTCTTAGTATCTGTTAAACCTCAGGTGTCTGTATTCGTTAGTTGGGGCTCGGTCCCACGAATACATCTATGTAACTCTTAGCATGTTCAGCCGAGGACATCTCATAATATTCTTCTATTTAATAAGGTCACTCATTCTGATCTCCTAAATCAGAGGCGTTTGTAAGTGTGAGTTATAACGCTCACAACCCACTCCAGCTTCCTGCAAACAGGTATTAACATACTGTGCACCAAAACCCCAATTAATAAATTTCTTTGAAGCAGGGACCCCTGGGTAGTGAACATTTGTCACCTGGTGCTATATTTCACACCCAATGCCCCCAGCCTGGGTCTAGATGTCTCTACCAGCAATATACCCTTGGCCTGCAAATTAGGTATTAACATACTGTACACTAAAAACCCCTTCTGCTTTTCACACCCAACTTCAATCAAGCCTTTTGAAGCCCAGATTTTCTGAAAAGACACACCACAGTTGTATTTTCTTAAACTGTAGCTTATTAACCCCTTAAGCCCCAGTGTGTGTGGTGCAGACACTGGCCCAGAAACAATTCATTTTTACAGGGGAATAAGCATTTGGATATTGAAGCGAGGTAAAAACACATTACTGGACCTCAGTCCAGTTAACCCCTTGCTTCCCAGGTAAGGGTAGAGGGTGGCCAATTGGGGTGTAACCCCTTTAATCCCGGGCCAAATCCTCCCCATCGTCACAGGTTGAGGGGCTTTAAAGTTCCTCATAAGGTTGCCCAGCAGTCGTCCTAACTTATTCCCATATCTGAAAAACTGCTTCTCTTACTGATCTTTTTCCTTGCTCTTTTTTTTCTAACCATACCTCTCATGCAACTTTATTTTGCCAGTAAGCTTCCTTGTTTCGCGGTGATGGGTCTATTTTAAACTCTCTAAATGCCTTGCTTAGCGCTTTACTTGCTATGCAAAATTCCTGTAGTCTTTTTCTTTTTTTTCTGGACACATAAGCCATAATATTTCCCCTCATCACTGCTTTGGATGTTTCCCAAAAAAGTATCGGATTTGATCTATGTTCTTTATTTGATTCCTCATACTCCACTCAGGATCCCTTAGGGAAATTGACAAACTCCTTACTTTGACTTGCATTTTGACGTCAGCCAAGTTGGAAGCCACAGGTGGCTTGCAGCCCTCTCCAACTATCAGTTTACCTTAAAGTATAAACCAGGACCTCTGAACATTGGAGCCGATGCTCTGTCCAGAAGACCTGGACTGAGTACAAAACCAGTTGACGGTTTCTGGGAAGAAATCCCTAGACTGGGGATACGGGTCATGTGCTTGACTGCCACCATAGTGGAGGACAAAGTGGCACTCTCAGAGTTGAGAGTTGCTGATTCGCTTGGATGCCAATCCAAGGCCCTCCCTGCCACCTATTGCCACCCAGACGGCATGAATATCACCCCAGACAAAATCAGCACCTGGAAAGAAATGGTACTGTACTAGACTAGATGGGGCCCCCCCAAGAACTGCTCCCCTCTGCACAGGACCAGCGTGCCAAGGGTTAACATGTGCTTGTTCTTTGTGGAATCGGCAACCCCACCCACTGGAATGTTAATGAGCCAAGGGGACACAAAGAAAGATATTTTTGTTCACAGATGCATCAGATTCAATCTCACCCACCCCAGTGTACATCTGCGTTGCCCCAAAGGCGCACAGCCTTTAGCGCAGCCGAAGGGCAACCAAAGGGTGTGAGCCATTTGCTGCCGTTCGCTGATGTTTGTTGATGTTAAATTGATGTTAAAGCTGCTCTATTTCTATCTGAAACTCATAAGCCCTTTATCCCCTGTACCCAATTTTCCAACTCTATCTGTCCATGAATACAGTGTGAATTCACTGTATAACCCTGTTATTTTAATGTAACCATGTATTTTTTTTATAACTCTGTGCCCAGGACATACTTGAAAACGAGAGGTATCTCTCAATGTATTACTTCCTGGTAAAACATTTTTATAAATAAATAAAAAAGATACGGGATCCTGTGGCTGGAGCTATCAACCAGGCCATTCAGCAAGACAAGCTATCATTGGTGAAATGTGCTCCCAACAACACAGTCACCATAATAATGCGCGAATGGGACAAGTTTGAGATCGACAAGAGTCTACTCTATCGGGTGGTTCCATACCATAACCACCTAGATAGAAGGCATCTGGTTCTAACCAGGTAGAAATTATACTAATGGCCCATTAGATTAACACAGATTGAATGGGACCATTAGGGACCCCCCATTGTGTTAATCCAATGGGCCATTAGTCTGGCTGCAGAAATCTCACAGAAATGTTGCAGTTATTGGGAGATTGCGAAACAGCAGGGGAGGGATAGGGAGTGATCACAGAACCATACTAATTGAATTGTTAAATAAATATATGAGGTAATCAAAGAGTGGGTGCAAACTGTGAACTGAAAAGTGAATCAGAAAAAAGCAAGGGAACGCAAAGTGATTGTGCCCCTAAAAGAATTCACTACACTGCACACCACTAAGTGTAAAAAATAACTTTTAATAAATTTACTTAAAACATATATTACCAAAGAATTGTGTAACGTGAATTAAAAATGAATTAAATCAATAATATCGAGCATCTTATGTCATCAAATTGGTATGATTTTAATATCCCAGTTAACCAGCTAATGGTGGTGGGATAAGGAGAGCATAAGATGCTACAAGTCAGGGTGTAACCCCCTCTGGGTCAGCTAACAGACCAGATGGTAAATGTAAAAAGGTCAGCAAGGACAGATAGATAATAGTGGATAAATACCCAGTCCTCCTAGTGTAATAATATTTTATTTAACACCTCAATAGGTTAAATGCAGGTTTAGGAGGTGCATGCACTGTGAGTGTGGATACTGACACTCACAGCAGCAATGAACAAACAATGTAGTGAATTCACAGCACATATACTGTAAAGACACATAAGACACTAGGTAGGAGAGATAACAGCAGACCTCACTAACTGAAGACACTAGACTAAATTAGCCAAGTGTTATGATCTGTATAGACTGAACCAGGAGACTATAAGCACTGCATTAAAACAGCTCCAAGTAGGAGACTGACAACATTGCACGTCCAACGCGTGTTTCCCTCCAGTAAAGGAGCTTCTTCAGGGACAAAATTTTGATGACATAAGATGCTCGATATTATTGATTTAATTCATTTTTAATTCACGTTACACAATTCTTTGGTAATAAATGTTTTAAGTAAATTTATTAAAAGTTATTTTTTACACTTAGTGGTGTGCAGTTTAGTGAATTCTTTTAGGGGCACAATCACTTTGCGTTCCCTTGCTTTTTTCCTATTGGGAGATTGCCCCAGATTTTCCAAGGCAAGTCATCGGATACTGCTGCATGCATCTGTATGCAGTAATACACACCATCTAAAAAATAAGTGCTACAGCACTGTGCCTGAATTAATAGGGATTTATTTCACTGCCACATTGAACACTGGGACTATACAAGGGACAATAGTGCAGCATCCTTAGTTACTGTGTAATGTATACATTATATTAAGTAAATAGTGGTTTATCTAAGGGTGAGGGCCTCTGGGTTGAGCGTGCCCATGGGCTATAAAGCACCAGTAAATATATACACAAGTCTCGTCTGCAGTGGCAGATTAAGACCCACTGGGGCCCTTAGGCACCAAGACATTGGAGGCCTTTCCTCGAGGTGGCCCTCGCCCTACAGCGTCATGGTGTCATGATGTTGCAGCATCATGTGACATTACGTCGCCATGGCAAAGCGTCACCATGTGACATCGTGGTGTAATTTGAAGTCGGGTTACAATGACAAAGCGATGCTGCAAGTGGAAGGCCGCTCCGGAGAAGATAAGAGAGACCTCTCTCTCACACACACATACAGTTTCAGTCCAATTTTCACCGTTATGCAAATGTAAAATATTTAAACTGGTTAACCAAAACATTCACAAATTTGTTTACTACTCTGCATTTTGTCTCTTTAATAGATGTGTCTAAAGATACTCATATCATTATACAGTGTTGTACATTCATTTTCACAAGAGTTGGGGGCCCCTTTTGTAACAACCAATAAATAAAATGGCACTTAATACTAATCCCCCCCAAAAAGTTGGAAAAGCATTAGGACCAAACAAAATCAGTGTTTTTCACACCTTGATATGCGTCCGGCTGCCCCAGGGGAAGTTGTCCTTGGGCATGACTTCCTTCTATACACACACACACACACACACACCTTTTACCTTGAGTAATTTCTGGAGACTCTGCAGCTCAGGCGGAAGTTCGATTCTGATGCCGACGGGAGGAAGGATAGTTTGGCAAACAGTGAATGATGGGCTGCTGCATGGGGAGCTAGGGAGCAGAAGCACAGGCCCACCGCAACCTACAGGGCCCCCATAACCTCACAGGCCCCTAGGCACATGCCTAGTGTGCCTAGTGGATAATCTGGCAGTGCTCATCTGGTTCTTGTCTGGTTGGGCTCACTATGGTGTAATAAGGAAGAGTGGACCCGGGCCCCCACTCTGACACATACAGGGAAATAAGAGTTAAACATATGTAAACATACATTTTGATCAGCAGAACACATTTATATGTGTCACAATATTCTAAGAGCTATGGGGATAAAGCTATAAGAATGTTTCGACGTTCAGGTGTTTTTTTTAATTTAAAAATAAACTATCTCCCCAAGCCTTAACATTTTCATTAGAGAGTAATGAGGGGGGGGTTTATGGACACTCCCCAGAAGGTGGGCTTATTCCATTCTCAATGGGTTTAGGATAAAAACCATGCATTTGGGATATGAATTTTGAATTCAACATTGAGGGTGTGTTATGCCAATTACACATGTAGATTCCAATAAATCCAACTTCAAGCCTCTTTGAAGGAAACTGATATTGTTATACAGTAATGTAATTATATTTTCTGTTTTGATCCTGTTTATTTTTATGACAATGTCTGCAAATATTGTACTGTATGTTTTTTGTATGTTAAATCTAAGATGGAATAAGTACTGTCTTTGGGTTCTAATTGAACTTTGCACGTTTTGACGAGAGTAACTGCATTTTCAGGCATGTTTTGCTACAATAGATTTTTGTGTTTTAATTACATATTTTTCTTAGTAAACAGGGACCAAAAACTCTGCAAGTAGAAGTTAATGCAATTTTTTGGTGGTGGCAACGTTTTAAGGTTTTTTTGTGACGGATTGAGGGGAGATATTACTCATTTGAGGGACCATGCAGGGGAGAAAAGTGAATCAGCTAGATAGCTGTGTGTATTACCCCTTGTCACATACTGTGTAAAGTCACACGTTTACAGTTGTGCCGTTTGTGACAGCCCTAATTTTGTTTAATTCTACCTCCAGATGTAGCCAGATTTCATTGTATCTGGCACTGGAGCAAGCAACCGTAACGTGACCGCAACTGAGCCAGTGCCACAGGATAAACGCTGCAAGGTTTCTGATCTGGATGCATGGATCCCCTGCAGCGCTGTCACCACAGACAGGGTCTCCGGTGCCACAGCTTTTTACTTTTTCAGCTGTGGCTCCGGAGACAAAGTCTGGCAACATCTGTAACACATGTAACACATTACACGTTCAATTAATTGCATCCGAACCTCTATTCTCCACTGTAATGGCATTCTCCTTCTGTAATACTGTTGTCCAACATGCAGTCTCTGCAAGAATCTAACAACCTGCATTAGGGAAGGAAAATTAGAGACTGTTTCAAAATACCCCCTCCATTTATAGCTTCAGTTTTCACTCTTATTTAATGCAGGAAAGTTGTTTAGAGTCTAGATGTGGTTTCCCTGGTAACATCTCATCAAGAACAGTTAATTTCGATGTTGGGGAAAAAAAATACTTAAGTTGCACATGATTAAACCCCTACCAAGTCCCAATTTAAAGAATTCAACAAGATTGTTGATTTACCTTTGGTTGCCGGCATACTCATTCAATTTAATTTTCGTATGTGATACATTATTAAACAAAGTAGCTGATGGAAAAATTAAAAGAGTTGCAGCAGAACGGAAGACAGATGTAGACTGAATAAGATTAAACTATGTGGAACAATTGGCAAACTTGCTTCACTTTGAAAATGACATTGTTTCTCAGGAGTGAGTCTTCTATTGATAGATTATTATTATTTTAATCCATCTAAATCTGCACAGTCATCAATGTCAGTTTTTTTTTGTAGTATATTGACAGAAGCTTCATTACCTGTGGGAGGCAAAAGACAAAGGAATGCCCTAGGATTTGAAATTGTAGCTGATGCCTGCTTTATTTTTCCATGTGATATTAATAGGTCTCATTTGTCTTCTGGAGGAAGATTCTATGGTAGGAGACAAAGGACATAAGGTTAAGGATACTGGTTTCTGCAATGGGGACCTATAATCTATGGAGACCTTAGAATCTTGTCCGGCCTGGAGCAAAGGAATGTTGGAAAGGAGATATTAACGTAATTGATGGTGGTGTCAAAGTGCTTTAGCTTAGGGACTCCTTTATCACAGCTTGAAAGGTCATTTAAACTTGAAGATACTTGCAGAATTTTTTTCCCCTTTAACTCTTATGGACTTTGATGGAGTTATTGAGAAGGTTTGACCAAGCACGCCACACATCTGTTGACTGACCAAGCATAGTTAACTCCTTCAGAAAATATGAGAAGAATATTATGAGGGATATGTATCAAGGCCCTTTAAAACACAAAGAAAAAGGCCATCTGCATCGATTTGCACCAGTGGCATTTGTATGAAGCTTGTTAAAGGAGCAGTCCCACTGCTCGGTTTTGTTTTTTACCTTCCCTTTTTAATGTTACATAGAATGGAAGCAGGGTCGCCCTGATGCTGGACCCCCTGGTTCTCGAGGTATTTACCTGTAAATGTAGTGCTGTTACCACCCCTCCAGGTGAAAAAAAATGTAAGTTTAAATCGCCTGCATTACGCGGGCCATTAGGAAGTTGTGACAAATTATGTCAAGGCTTCCTATTGGACCTCATGCCATGGGATATTTCAATTTGCTAACGTACTGGTGACACCTTTCCCTGTACTCTATCTACTGTATCTCGGAAAACAGGGAGTCTCTGAAGCGGAAATTAATGCAGTTGAGCCTTGGGCACAAGAGATGGGCAAACTAGTCCAAATCCATTTCACAGGCTTTCCATTTCAAAATCAGTTCCACGGGGTAAAATCCACCAACAGATTGTTTAAACTTAAATCAGTGCAGATTAGTTAAAATCCCCCTTTGTGGCTTGGTTGTAAGGCTTTAAAATGTCCCCCCAGTGGGATTAACCTAACTTCATTCTGCGGATTGTGTTTATTTCGAATCCATCGTTGTACTGTAAGAAATGCATCCGTCATAAGAACTTTTGCAACATTTGTTGTTAAAAATTCAAATTGGAGTCTAATGAATATGGCAGAATTTATTAAATAATGTAATCAATCTGGCACACGAGGTTAACGTTGGTTACAAATTGTCTTAAAAGTACAAGAGTTGTTTTTATGGCTTGTTAAACCCCTTACCGGGCCTGTCATTTATAGGACTGATGGTAGCTAGAGGTAAGGACATCTTTTTTGGGAAGTGGGGGGATTGAAATATGGCTGACCTGACACGAGAATAAACGTAAAGCTTTTAAATGTACCTTGAAAGGCATTCTTTGTGGGATTCTGCAGTATCAGTTGGCGTGGCTAGCACTACAGGCCAAAAGTTGGTAGTTTGTCAATTATGAATACGCTGGGCCTGACCGCACTTTGCAAGAATAACATATAGATATTGGTAACCGTTGTGATTAGTGATTTTATGACTCAAATGATACCAAAAAACAGGGATTTCTATGTTTAATCTCTGATATCAATTTCTCATGCAAAATTAGAAGTTACATGGTCATATTTCATATCCAGGCTAGTATATTAAGTACACAGATGTAATAGTGAAGATGGTGTGTGTCTGAGTTATGGAATCAAAATTATGAAGTCTTTTATATATTGAGTCAAAATGTAACCATCAAAAGAAAGTGTTTTTGCTTTTATGTCGTAAAATTGCTGCAGAGAGAGTAATGAAAGGGGTGAGTTGAGAACACGCACAGAAAGCTGGGCTTATGTTGTTCTCATTAAAGGGAATTTAGTATATAAACCCCAACATTTTAATTATGAAGTAGAATTCAACAAGATGTGTGTCTGATGTCAAAAAGATACATCTATTCTCATGTTCCAATCCATGACCTCTTTGGAAAAGATATTGTGTTATGTGATAATGTAAATTTCGTTTCCAGGGCCTATGCACTAAGCGCCGAAAAAATAAATCGCCGGGCTGTTTAAACTACCCGTTTTGACAGCGTTGCTATCACAGTATGCAGAAAGCCCAGAATAACTAGCAAAATTAGCAAGTAACCGGCAACGTGATGATCGCCCTTCTGAAAAGGGCTCACCCGACGATTTTTTTGTGCTGCAGAGAGAGAGCCGCATCTCCCTGCGCAAATCTCACCAGAGATCAAACATTTTGAATATAAAATATAAGTGTATTGTAGCAGGGTGTCTACGCAGCAGAACATGGTTGATTTGAGGTCAAGGGACCCCCTGCTTCCTGAGATACAGGCCCCGTTATGGGGTGCCGGTATCTCCTACGCATTTTATTCCCACGGTCACGTGACGTGGGACAATTAAATGCACAGGAGATACCGACACCCCATACCGTGGCCTGTATCTTGGGAAGCAGGGGGTCCCCGGACCTCAAATCAACATGGTTCTGCTCCGGAGACCCCCTGCTACATTACGCTAGTATTAAAACCAAAAATAAAAAATTGAACTAATTTGTTACCGTAGTGGCTATCTGCTATGGTAATGAAGCTACTTTAATGTAATTTTTATTAATATTGTGCAGGAGCAGGGGGTCTCTCGAGATGACCAACATTGATTTCAGCCTCGGGGACCCCTGCTTCCCTAGTTACTGGCCCTGGTATGGGGTGCCGGTATCTCCTCCAGTTTTTAAATCCCACGGTCACGTGACACGGGAGATTTAAACATGACGGCGATACCGGCACCCGATGCCCCATACCAGGGCCTGTAACTCGGGAAGCAGGGGGTCTCTAAGGCAGAAACCAAAGCAGTTCAGCTCAGGAGACCCCCTGCTCCTGCACACTATAAATAAAAATTACATTAAAGCAGCTTCATTACCATAGCGGATAGCCGCTAAGGCAATGAAGGGGTTAAGGCACAATAGCAGGTTTATTGAGGGCAGAGGGGGTGAGGGAAGCGTGTACTTGGCCCTTCACTCCCCCCTCTTCCCCCAATAAATATTACAATATGTACTAACCCCCAATACACAACCCACCCCCTGTGCCCCCACATAAAAACATTTTTATTTTTTTCTGCACAGGATTGAAGCCAGAGGCCGGCGGAGATCCCCAGGTGGTCTCGGCGATTGTCCATGGGCCTCCAGGTGGTACCTGCAGCTGTCCTGGGGCCCCACAGTGGTCCCTGGGTAGTCCCCGCAGGTGTCTGGGGTCCTCGGGTGGTCCCCGTGGGTGTCTGGGTGCCCTCGGTTTGTCCCCGTGTGTCCCCGCTGGCCTGCAGTACCAATCCTGTTGGGGAAAAAAATGTGAAATACATTGAAATAAATACAGTTCCCCCCACACCCAACACATACATAGTTGCATAGTAGATGAGGTTGAAAAAAGACATACGTCCATCAAGTTCAACCTATGCTAAATTTAGATAACAGATACTTTATCCTATATCTATACTTCCTTATTGATTCAGAGGAAGGCAAACAAAAAAACCCCAGTGACATATCATCCAATGATATCTCATAAGGGGAAAAATAAATTATTCCTGACTCCAAGAATTGGAGTACAGTAATGGGCAAAATAACTATTATCCATATATGGCTAATTTGCCCATTATTAAATAAAACATTAGCCAGCCAGCATAAATAAAGTAAATAAACCTTTCATCTTACCCCTGCCATCATGAAGGGCATCCTCATCAGCATACTGCAGGTCTATGTACTCTGATGCCAGTAAGAATACAAGAAAAAATACAATCTAATGACCCCTAAACCCTTAATCACCCTAGTGGTTAATAACTGCTATAGAAATTAAGAGGTTAACCCACCCTCCCCTGCTACCCACGTGAGAGGCCTAACCACCCACCCCGGGCCCACTATATCCACCCTGTATCCATTGATTGGCATAGTTGTACATCATACCCATATAATATAGGCATGATAAGCCACTATGGCAGCCAATGAAGGCCAAAAATACACAATAATAAAACATATGCACAACAACCTAAACACCACAATTAAATAAATAAAAGCACTAGCCAACCAATTATATAAATAAAGGCACTAGCCAACCAATAAATTAATACATTTTAAACACTAGCCAACAAAACAATTAATGAATTTAAACCACTAGCCAACAAATCAATTAATTAATAAAACCACTAGGCAATACATCAATTAAAACCAGTAGCCAACAAAATAAATTATTAAATGAAAATGCTAAACAATCAGAATATGAAATTAAAACAAGCCATGCAAACTACAAACAATTTAAACCAAACAATAAACAGAAAAATAAAAAACAACAATCAATAGAAAAAACGCTTTTGCCAAAACATACATTGACTATCACTGTTATTATCGTAACCTAAACGGCCACAGATTAATACATTATCCGTCAATGGGCAATGAACAACATGAACAACAAGAATTTTGTTACCTGTTCCAGATCTTCAAGGTGGATGGTGTTGGATTGACTTTGATGACGTCGCGGTACGAGAGCAGGCAGAATCGCTGGGATTCGGAGGTCAAACTTTTCTAAAGGTAAGAAAAATATTGAATGTATGTAATTTTATTTTTATAGGTTTTTTGATTGTATTTGTTTCTTTTAATGTTTATCATTGCCTATTGACTGATAATGTATGAATCTGTGCCAGTTTAGGGTACAGATAAATACAGTGACATGCAATGCATTTTTTGCCAAATGCTTGTTTTCAATTGATTGTTATTTTTTTGATTTCTGTTTATTATTTGGATTAAATTGGCAGGGTACGCATTGGCATCTTAGTGTGAGACATCTTAAAGTGATCATCTTTATGTGAGAATATATAGTTAGACTATAGTATATAGTCCTGGCCTCAGGTGCTCTGGGACCAGACACCCATCTACTACAGAGAGTATCAAAGGTGATACAATCCCTGCAGGATCCACCCACCGTAGAGGCAGAGGCTCCGCAGGTATTCCTTGTATTTCATCACAGCATTGCACGCCTGGGTGGGAACACAACCGGCAGGTACCCAACTAAGTGCACCAATTCACCTTTACACAATAGTGAACAGTGCTGTACCACACATTGGGTGGGGGTACTGACCTTGTGGATGATGCATAGCGAGAAATTAGGGCTGAGATGTAAGAGAGCAGAAGAGTATAAAGCATTAAAAGGGAGGAGGAGAATTGAGTGTGTGATGTGGGATTTGATAGGAAGCCAGGAGAGGGGTTTCTGCAGGGGAGACGCTGGGACAGATTTAGGAAAGAGTAGCGTTAGGAGCTCTTCTTAACAGCCGCATTTCTCTGCTCTGCCTCTGTTCCTCTCACCTAGCAGGGAATAGTAAAGAACTGAGTACTGTAGTTAGTATATTGGTGATATACAATATGTAATTTTCTCTACCCCCATTGATACCTTTAATGCATTTAAAATATGATATAACAATAATAAATATGTGTAATGGTATATTTTCTGGTAAACTCCAACTGAGGGTACATTTTACAGTAGGTTCTGAAACTAACCATGTACAGTAAGTGTTTAAATAATGCATTATCAGTTATTAGCATTGTGCATCCCTTAACGATAGACCTTCAAGATACATTACTCTAATTTCCCTCCTATCATATTTTTATTGATAAATAATAGCAGAACATTCTTTTAAAGAAAGATTTCAAGAGTACATTAAAGAAAAGAAAATGTCAGACTTTGTGTTTGAATGAAAAGGGAGAGAAGCATGAGAATTATACAGTTTCTGTAACTAATTATGATGAAATGATGGTTAAACTCGTGATGGCTCCTAACCTCATTCACATACTGTATGGATACCAGGCAGTACAGATGACAAAAAAAAAACATGCATTATAACTAATAACGTATGAGTATCGTTAAAGGACATTGCTGCTGTGGTGCTTCTCAATATATGTAACTCATTTTTCCTTGTCAAAATCTATAAGTAAGACATTTCTTCTTGCAATTAAGGAACTAAACTGTGTCCACGAGGCCATTGCATGTGGGACTTAGAATTTAATTTCCCCTTTACCAGCCAGAAAATCAAACACAGACCTCAAATTTGGAAAGCGGTGGAACATATTTTACATTATTAAATAAATGTTAAAAATGGCAGAGATGAAGTTACATGACTGCCTGATTTAACCTTATTGCATTGTCAATATATTTTGCTGCTTGATAGCTTTAAATGACTGGCATCAATCTTCAGCAGTTATTGATTCCTATATAATGTGCTCATATTTCAGCATTTGGTTTACAACCATAGGGGTGATGCACTAAGCAGTGATAACTGCTTTTAAGAGCGCTAAATAACTTTTAAGGCTGATACACCCTGCTGCGCGATTCACTAAGCAGTGATAACAGCGCTTTATCAGCCTTAAAAGGCATTTTTTAAGCCCTGTGAGCAAAACACGTCCTATCAGGCAACAAAACGGAAAAACGCGCCGTTTTTTGCCAGTCCACGTGATTCACTAAACAGTGATAAATCAATCGTGCTTTAAAAGCACACCAGAATTACGCGCCAGCTAAAGGCATGCGCAAAAGAAGTGAACACAGTCAAAAAATCTTTGATTAAATTTTTTCAGGCACATCTTTAGTACAACAGGCCGGCGGGTGTCCCCGGGTGATCCCCACGGGAGCCCGGGGCCCACGAATGATCCCTGAGAGAGTCCGGGGGTCCCCACTAACCTGCGGTACCAATCATGTGCCCAAAAAATAAACAATACTTTTAAATAAATACCCCACCCCGCCCCCTAACCCATATAGTACAGTAATGGGCAAAATTACTATTATCCAGATATGGATAATAGTGCATTTGTCCATTTAAAATACAACATTAAGCCGCATAAATAAAGTAAATAAATCTTGCACTCACTCCTGCCCAGCTGCCACGATGAAGGCCGTCCTCATCCTCATCACCGTCCATGTCCTCCGTTGCTACAAACAATACAGAACAATAAAAAAAAGACAATCTAATGTCCCCTAACCCCTAATCATCTTAGCAGTTAGTAACCGCTATAGTAATTAAGGTGTTAATCCACCCTCCCCCACTACCCACCCGGTAGGCCTAAACTCTCATGCTTGGGGACAATACACCCTTCACCCACCCTCGCTACCCACATTTAAAAAAATACACACAAAAGTCCTACTACCCACCTCCTAGGCCCCCCAAAAACCATTACAATATTTAATAAACAACAATACACAACCCACCCACCCTGTACCCGCACATAAAACCATTATTTATTTATTTTACAGACAGGATTAATACCACAGGCCGACGGGGGTCCCCAGGTGTTCCCCACGGTTGTCCGCAGGCCCCATTGTACACCCCAGGGGGTACCCATAGGTGTCTGGGGGCACTTGGGTGGTTCCCACTGGACTCCGTGGCCTCCAGGTGGTCCCTGCGGGTGTCTGTGGACCCCAACAGGGTCCACGGATGGTCCCTGCGGGTGTCTGGGGGTCACCGAGTCGTCACCACAGGTGTCCGATGTGATGGTGAAGGGGTTAACCAAGATCACTAATAAAGGTTCAACCCACTTGGTTATCACTGATTCGTGTGTTGGGGTCCTAGAGTGTCGCTCTTGGACACAGATGTCCTAAATGCATTACTGTGATTGTGTGCAAATTATGTGACAAAGATTTGTGTGTGTTTTTCCTTTCCTGGGATGCTGGGAACGGGAGATTTCTAGGCTGTAAGTTTCAGGGTAGGTTTGTCGGTGAAAGTCTTTACAGAATCTGTCTATGTATCGGGGTTCCAGAGATATGGGATACGCCAGGACTTGGATCCGGGAATCGAGTGAGATTCTCGGATGCAGCCAAGCACATTGCTCCGGGCAAACTCTGACTCTGAAAACGCTATTAAGACTCACCTCCAGGATTCCTGCCGCAGCATCTTCCAGACCAGGTAAACGGGCATGAAGGGGTTAATGTATACCTGCATTCATACACAGGGTCCATAGTATAAAGAGGAGTCCCTACAGTAGTATAAGGAGAGATGCCCAGATACATGCCCAGGTACCCTGAACCTCTTATAGGGGTTCAGGGGTTGCTCCAGCTAAGTGTTAATGATAAAGCTGAGAGTGATTTCTTGTGTGGAAAAGTTTTTATACGTTATTTCTAAAGTGTGCCAAGAATGAGGCTAGTGAATGTAGGCAACATATACTCTCTTTCCATCCCTGACACCAGAACAGGGACTTATATATATTTGTATCACACAGACAGGACACAGTATATTTTATTAAAGAGTTATATTTAATAAGTATATGTACTGATAACCTGTAAATGAACGGTGGGATTTCATAGTCATGGATTCCAAGAGACCAGATGACTACCTTGGTGCCTATGGGTCTATGTAGAGTCCTGACTTGAAAGTCTCCGGGATGCCAAGGTGTTAGAACAGAAGGGGTATTGCAGTTCTGCTTGAGTACCCGCATCCTGGGCTAACACAGGGCTATCCGGCCACCATTTCCCAGAGCCCAGACTCTACGGAGCCTGGACAGCGGGTGGGCTCAGTATGCAAAGAGGCAGAGGTGCCAGGTTGGCGCATCCCCCTTGGCAGACTGAGAAAAGGTATCCATCCGGCTTTACAATACCAGCAAATCGGTGATTGACTGGCAGGAGAATTCCCACACTCTGATAGGCTGTAGAGGTTTGTGAATGGGACCCTGAAACCCATAAGACACCTTGCAGCCAATGAGAAGGAGAGATTCCAAGCGCCAAATCAGCAGTGCTTTATTTAACCCTTTAAATTGTGTTACATGGTGTGTACAGTATGTCTTTTCTTGAAATAAATTACAATTTATTTTACCTCCTTGCTTTGCTCAATCAATGATCCCAGTATAAAAAGGTGTTGATAAACCTGGTCTCCTGTGACAGGCTTTTTTACTGGTGGCAGCGGTGGGATCAATTGATCCTATGTTATAAACTCTGCGGGGTCTTATAACATTATAACAACCGGTTCAGGGGAGTGCAGCCGTGGTAGCCGCAGTGACTAATGGACTTGCCACCCCCGGAATCGCCGCAATCCTTGCCACATGGGGAGAGAGGGTGACCCTGGACGAGAGGGTCTGGCTGCTTGCAGCCGCACAAGAAACATCAGCCCCGTGCTCCTACCTCATTAACAGGGAGCAAGCAACCCCCCAAGTGGACCATCACAGCTTCGGGAAGTTCATGGATGACACGGACAAAATTGATGGGTTTCTCAGGAACTTTGAAGCCCAATGTCACCGATACAAGGTACCAGAGTGGGACTGGGTTTTGCGGCTTGACCCGTTATTGTCCGGTGTGGCCAAAGAGACTTTACAGGCAATCACACATGAGGATGGCAATACTATAGACATATGAAAGCCCTCCTGCTCACCCAGTATGCCCTCACCCCAGAAGCGTACCGGGGCATGTTTTGATCCGAGGAGAAACGGCCCGAGAGTCCTTCACACAGTTTGCCTCCTGCATGGCTTTGCATGGGGGCCAGTGGGTTGCGAAGTATGGTGCTACTAAGTACCACTTGCTTTTGGACTTGATCTATAAGGAACAGTTTTTGCAGCAGTGCCCCACAGACGTAGAGGAATGGATCTATGACCTCAAGCCAAAGATTTACACAGACTCTGCAAAACTGGCTGATGAGTTTGTCACCAGTCGTGTGGTGTTGCGCAAGAAAGGGGCTACCCAAGACACAGCCACTTCGGCCAAGGGAGACAAAAGCACTCCTCAGTGGAAGAGAAAACTTGCAGCAGATGGAAGTGCACCCAAAACTGCAGAGTTACGACATGAAAGGAGGTGCTACCAGTGCAACAAGACTGGGCACATCAAGCCAGTCTGTCCGGACCGTCCGAGGTCCAGTGGATCCCATCAGGGGCAACGCTCTCCAGCTGCGAATCCGATCGCCCGTGTGTAGCAGGAACACATACACTGGCGACACACTTTATTCGAGCTCGGCTAGTCCCACGAATTCGGGTATACCCGGGTGTATTGAGGTTTGTGACTGTTTTCTGCCCGAGTGCATTGAGTTATTTTCCAGGCAGGGATTGAAGCATTTTATTCCCGCTGGCTGCAATACTGCACAGTATATATATATATACTGCATTACAATTCATGAATTTATGCCATCTGGTAGACACGCGAAGCATTGCAGCCTATTAAATCCTAATCATTATCATTTAACAGATCAGCCGCCCATCAGCCAGGCATGAACCCAGGCTGGGAAGGCAAATGCAACGGGGCTTGTCAGAGGTGAGGAGCGGCGCATTCCAGGTATCTGCCAGGTACATACTGGGTATTTGCTCGAATAAAGTGTGTCGCAGCAGTAGAGGAGCCAAGTACAGCCATCAGACCAGCCCAAAGGGAACCTCCATGGACAGATCTGTACTTGCCACCAAGGAACCAGCAGTGGAGACAGAGGGACATCAGATTGCACCTGTCGGGATGCAGTCCAACGATGTTCGGCAGAGGCATCTGCGACCACAGACCATCGGAGCTCGCCAAGCAGCCAGTTTGCTTGACTCTGGTACCGCTGTTACCCTGGTCCGACCTGATATGGTCTGGCCAGAGGATTCGTTCCCGGACACCAGGATGCAAGTGATCATGCCAGACGGAGGACCGAAGTCCCTCCAGGTTGCCCGGGTCTTCTGGTTTGGTTTTCCGGATGTGACATGAGGGAGGTGGGGGTATTGCCCGGGTTAGATGCTGAAGTTCTCCTTGGCAATAACCTGGGGCACGTAACATGTATTTTCACGGCAGAGCTGGCTCCTGTTGCAGCGATTACCAGGAGTCAGTCATCAGGAGTTGCACCTCAAGGATCCGCCATCCCCCTGCAATTGAGACCAACAGTTCCAGGGGTCTCTGAGGAGACCAGACAGGTAGGCCAGACTGGGTCGCGACAGTGTACTGACTTACCTTCCCCTTTACCTGTTTCCTGTTCCCCTGACTTAGAGACTAAGGAGGGATGGCCAGAATTAGGGACACAGTTTAGGGATGTGGTTAGCTCTGATCCCAGCTTGGAGCATATGAGGTGCCCAGCGTCCGAGACTAACTCGGACAGTGGGTCAGAATGTTTCTCATGGCACCGCAGGCTCTTATATAGAGAGCAGACGACTTTCAGTCTAGATAGGGTCTGGACTGGTAGGCGACAGTTAGAGGTAACGAGGAAGTATAGGCAACAGTTGTTACAGGTAGCCCAGTCCATTCCACTAGCAGGGCATCAGGGGGTCACTCAGATGAGAGCCGCGTTGTTGCAGCATTACAACTGGCCAGGGGCATCGGGGCGCTGTGGCAGATTTCTGCTGCTCCTGTGATGTCTGCCAGTGAGTAGGTAAGGTGGGTGATCAGGTGAGGGCACCCCTGAACCTGTTACCGGTAATTGGAGAACCTTTCCAGAGGGTAGCTATGGACATAGTGGGACCCCTCATGATCCCCAGTTGGTCCGGCAAGCGTTACATACTCACGGTGGTGGACTTTGCCACCCAGCACCCTGAGGCTGTAGCCCTTGCAACCAGTGATGCTAGGGCAGTAGCAAAAGCATTGTTAGTTATATTCATTAGATTAGGTTTCCCTAGTGAAATTCTAACCGATCAAGGGTCGCAATTCATGAGTGAATTGCTACAGTATCTCTGGGATGCGTGTAGGGTGAAGCACCAGCGAATGACACCTTACCACCCCCGAACCAACGGTTTATGTGAGAGGTTCAATGGTACCCTGAAGCAGATGCTGCAAGCTTTTATAGAAGCTGAAGGGAAGGAATGGGAGATTCACCTACTGCATTTGCTGTTTGCATAACGAGAGGTACCGCAAGAATCTACCGGGTTCTCTCTTGGTATGACCAGAATGTCTGTAGCAGATCATTCATCCCAGGAAAGCAAGTACTTGTTCTAAAGCCCACTTGGCAGAACAAATTAATGGTTGCCTTGTGTGGACTGTACACGGTTCTCAGAAAGATGAATGAGTCAACTATGTTGTACAGTTAGATGGAGAGTCAGGAAGAAATAGGACCTATCACATCAATATGCTTAAAGAGTATTTTGCACCGAGTGTGGCATCAGTGCTGGCTGTTTGCAGACCACCGATGGGGGACCCGGTGAGCAATGCTCTGCCTGACCTCCTAGTGGAATCTAGGAAGAGTGGCACCGTAGCTCAGGAAGAGATCCCAACGCACAGCAGAAGGTAGAAGTGAGGGCTATGCTAGAGCAGTATAGGGTTCTGTTCACGGACAAGCCAGGCAGGACACATATCAGTGCTTACCGGTGATCTGAGACCCCTGCGTAAGAATGCCTATCGGGTATCAGCAGAGGTGAAGGGCAGTAGAGGAGATGCTGGCCGTATGGGTAATTGAGCCCTTGGGCTTGTCCGGTAGTCCTAGTACCTAAGAAGGACGGGACCACCCACTTCTGTGTGGACTACCGGCAGCTCAATGCGGGAACGGTGTCAGATGCTTATCCCATGCCCCGCATGGATGAGCTGTTAGATGAGCTCGTGGGGGCAAAGTATCTGACCATCATAGATCTGAGCAAAGGGTATTGGCAGATCTCGCTGGCTAAGGAGAAGTCAGCATTCATTACTCCAAGTGGCCTCTATGAATTCTTAGTGATGCCATTTGGGATGAAGAATGCCCCGGCGACGTTCCAATGCCTGGTCAATATGTTCCAATGCCTGGTCATCCCTGGAAGGGATGCAGGGTTTCGCACGGCATACCTGGACAACATTGCAGTATTTTGCAAGACGTGGGGCAGTCACCTAGTCCATGGCAGAATTAGGGAAGCAGGGCTCACACTGAAACCCACCAAGTGTCTAGTAGGTATGGCAGATGTTTTGTACCTAGGGCATAGGGTGGGCGGAGGGCACCTCAATTGTCTCTCACCTCCAATATATCTGAATATATTGATTATTTTCTCCAACAATATGCGAGAGAGATGAGATCCTATCTCAGCGATACTATGGAGGTGATAGATATAATGTCAAAAATAGAATGGAAGGCTGGCTATACAATGGTTACATGTGACGTAACCTCACTATATACTAGTATTGACCATGAACAAGGGCATGAAGCAATAGGCAGAGCACTGGACACAGAAAAGGACTTTATAGATCAGGCCTGCACAACATATGGCCCGTGGGCCACATGCGGCCCGCCTGGCCTCTGTGCGGCCCGCGGTGAGATTTAAAATGGGATGGTATGGGAACAAGATAGGATCTGGACCAACCACCCATTTGGCTCAGACCTAGTCCTCTGGTGCCGCTCTATAGACGACATGTTTTTTATCTGGCAAGGAAGCGACATAGATCTTAAATCAGTTTTTAGAGAATATTAATGATATTAATTTAAATCTATCTTTTACTTCACAAAGAAGTAAAGAATCAATTGACTTCCTGGATCTAACTATCTATGTGGCAACTAACAAACTTAAGACTAAGACATTTTTTTAAAAAGTAGATAGTAATAATTATTTAATGAGGAATAGCTGCCAACACTCTAGATGGCTAGATAACATTCCCCCAGGTCAGTTCAGGCGATTACGGCGTAATTGTACAGAGGTGACAACATATAATGAACAAGCTAACATCCGCAAAAATCGTTTTTTAGAACGTAACTATAACGAAGAAAACCTAGATATAGCAATAGCAAACACAGGACATATAGAGAGAACAGAACTTTTAAAACCAAAAAAAGAAAGCATAACGATGAATATGAAGTTCCTTTTATTACTCAATATAACAGCGACCATAAAAGAATCAGTGCAGTGATCAAAAAACACTGACACCTTTTACATGAAGATCCAGTTTTAAAATCACACATACTGTACCTGAAAACCTAGAATTATTTTTAAAACGGCTAATAGTATTAAAATTAAATTAGCACCGAGTACGTTCAAAACAAGCCGTTCGCTCACGCTATCTAATTGGTTATCACAAAAATCGGGTTTTTATAAATGTTTCAGCTGCAAAGCGTGCAAGTATGGAGATCCAGAGAAAATTGATTTTAAATCCACTACTACTGGGAAAAGTTTTAAGACATATTTTTTTATCAATTGTAGATCCACTTTCGTGGTCTACCTGCTCCAGTGCCTGTGCAGGTTACAATATGTGGGACAATTATTTTATTTTTTAATCTATTTATATTTGCACCTTCTACTACTAGTCTTTATACTGCACAGAGGTGCCAGCCTTTATTAATGTTGTGTTTAATAATGGGCAAATAATCTATTATCCATATCTGGATAATAGTTATTTTGCCCATTACTGTACTGTATGTGTTTGGGGGGGGGGGGGGGAGGGAGGTGTATTTATTGAAATGTATGCCATTTTTTTTTTTAAATACAGGAATGGTTCTGCAGGCCAGCGGGGACCCACGGGGACCACCCAAGGACCCCTGGATGCCCACGGACACCACCTGAGGACCCACGGACACCTGCAGAGAAGAACTGAGGGCCCCACAGCTGTAGGGGCCATGGGGACCTGTGGGGACCACCAGAGGGCCACCAGACCCCCATGGGAATCAACTGAAGGTCCCCAGACCCCCATGGGAACCACCCGAGGGCCCCCAGACACCCGTGGGGATGACCCAGACACCCACGGAGACCACCCATGGATCCCGTTGTGGCCCACAGACCAGTGTCTCCATGCAGTCTTTTTTTCTATCAGCTATCGCGCTTTACAAGTTTAAGCTCGATAGCCGGTGGGGGGAGAAAAAGATCAGGTGATCAGGCATATTTCTGCTCGACTGGAACAAAATGCCCTGAATTTGTTAGTGAATCCCGCTTTTGGCTTCACTTTGTAACGGCTGAGCAAAAATGTTCCAATCGGGCGCAAAATCGTGCTGCTTAGTGCATAGCCCCCATAGTATTCACTTGCATGTTTTTTGAGCTCTGCGCACTACAGACTATAGGTGTTCAAGGGATTCCTGTGTATAATCGTGTCCACCTTATTAAGTCCTATTACGTTAGTTTGATCCCTTACTAATTGACTGTAAAGTAGTTTCCCTGCAGTTAAAGTTTATCCATGCAGCTGAGATTCTTATATTGAATGAGTTATTAAGAGCACACTATGGCCCTGATCAACAAGAGAGTGTTACGTTTGAGCACGCATTTACTCCCATTCACATGAATGTGTAAATTGTGCTAAAGCTTAGCGCCCTTTTGTGGATCAGGTTTTCACATGAAATGTGAATTGCGGCTTAGGTGAATTACTCGCAGGGACACGGTTTATGCAGAGCAATGTTTTACCACAAACCTTTCTAAGGCTGTTTGTGTTTTCACACATTTGTTCAAGAAAGCTCAAAACACATTTCTGTCAATCTGAATGCTTTGCATCCATATGTGGCTTTCTCCATCTATATTTAATAAGGCCTAGGCTTAGATGCAGAGACTTTAAAACGTGGTGCTTTTAACTGAGATCAGCCAGATGGGTTAGATGAAGGGTTGAGACTGTTAAATTGGATTTAAAGCACATTATTTATTTATTTATTTATTTATCAAAACATTTTACCAGGAAGTAATACATTGAGAGTTACGTCTCATTTTCAAGTATGTCCTGGGCATAGAGTTAAGATGACAAATAATACATGGTACAAACACAGTTACATAAGTGAACAGGGTATACATTATATACAAGACATTGCATGCACAGTTAAAGATAATATATCATAGGCGTACAGTATGTAACAGTTACAGACCAGATAAAAATGTGAGACAGCTTTAGTTTTGAAAGAACTTAAACTGGTGGTGGCTGTGAGAGTCTCCGGTAGGTTGTTCTAGTTTTGGAGTGCACGGTTAGAGAAGGAGAAGCGGCCGGGTTCTTTGTAAGCCTTGGGACCATGAACAGTCTTTTGGAGTCAGATCTCAGATGATAAGTGCTGTGTGTGGTAGGGGTGAGGAGCTTGTTCAGATAGATGGGTAACTTGCCCAGAAAGTATTTGAAGGCAAGACAGGAAAGATGAAATTTGCGCCTAGACTCAAGTGATGGCCAATCTATTTCTCTGAGCATTTCGCAGTGATGTGTGTTGTAGTTGCATTGGAGAACAAAACGGCATATTGAATTGTAGAGGGTGTCAAGTTTGCTAAGGTGGGTTTGGGGTGCCGAGCCATATACTATGTCACCATAGTCGATAATTGGCATTAGCATCTGCTGTGCGATACGCTTTCTGACCAGCAGACTTAGGGAGTATTTGCTCCAGTAAAGAACACCTAGTTTGGCATAGGTTTTGTCAGGGTATCAATGTGCATCCCAATTGTTAAGTGGGAGACAAACCATATGCCCAAGTATTTAAAACTAATAACAAGAGTTAGAGTGGTGTTAGCATTGGTTCTGATCTGGAGTTCAGTCACTGGAAGCTTTAAAGATTTTGTCTTGGTTCCAAATATCATTGTTACAGTCTTGTCAGTGTTTAAAAACAGTTTGTTTTGGTAAATCCAATTTTCGAGTCTCCAAATGTCAGATTGAAGTATGTGTTCAAGGTTGGAGAGGCTATGGCTGTGTGCGTATAGGATTGTGTCATCTGCATACATCTGTATTGAAGCTTCCTTACAAGCTGTGGGGAGATCCTTGATGAACACTGAGAAGAGTAGGGGCCCCAGAACAGAACATTGTGGGACACCACAGGTGATATTCAGGGGGTTGGATTTAGAGCCTGAGATGGACAAATGTTGGGATCTACCTGATACGTCGGACTGAAACCAGTTTAAAGCATGTTTCTCTATTTTTCTATTCCAGAGCACTGGAGTTTGTTAAGCAGGATAGCATGATTAACAGCAGCAGTGCGCAAACTGGGGGGCGCAAGATTATTTAGGGGGTCGCAGGCTGCGTGCGGCAAAACCTGGGGGCGGGCAGAGCTATGCACGGTCGGCCAAGCACCGTGCTGCTGCTTCTCTGTGGCTTGCTGAAGGGGCGGGGCTTCTCTGTGCTGTCTGCTTCTTTCTCTGTGCTGCAGGGGCGGGGCTTCTCTCTGCACACAGGCACCCCCTCCTCCTCCTCCTCCTGTCTGTTTCCCCACGGAGCATGCTTAGTACTCCCCAGGTAAAAGTGTATGGTTGTGTGTGTTGTGTCTGTGTTTGTGATTGATTGTGTGTGTGTGTGTGTTGTGATTGTGTGTGTGTTGTGTCTGTGTGTTGTGATTGAGTTGTGTGTGTGTTGTGATTGAATTTGTGTGTGTGTGTGTATGTGTGTGTGTTGTGATTGAGTTTGTGTGTGTGTGTGTGTGTGTTGGTTGTGATTGTGTGTGTTGTGAGTGTGTCTGAGTGTGTGTGTGTGTGTTGTGAGTGTGGTGTGTGTGTGTGTGTGTGTGTGTGTGTGTGTGTGTGTGTGTGTGTGTGTGTGTGTGTGTGTGTGTGTGTGTGTGTGTGTGTGTGTGTGTGTGTGTGTGTTGTGATTGAGTGTGTGTGTGTTGTGATTGAGTGTGTGTTGTGATTAAGTATGTGTGCTTTGTCTGTGTGTCTGTGTTTCTGTTGTGATTGAGTATGTGTGCTGTGTCTGTGTTGTGATTGTGTGTGTGTGTGGGGGGGATGTTATGATTGAATGCAGCGGTGCGCAAACTGGGGGGCGAGCAAGATTATTTAGGGGGGGCGCAGGCGGCGTGCGGCAAAACCTGGTGTGCGCGGGCCGGCAGACGCTGTGCGCAGGAGGGTGAAAAAGTTGTGCACGGGCAGGTGAAGAAGCTGTGCGCAGGCAGGCGAAGAAGCTGTGCGCAGGCAGGCGAAGAAGCTGTGCGCAGGCAGGCGAAGAAGCTGTGCGCGGACGGACAAGCAAAGAAGCTATGCGCGGGCGGGCAGACAAAGAAGTTGTGCACTAAGGGTGGGTAGTTAGTGGTATTGTTAGGGACAGAGTTTAGGGATGTGGTGAAAGCTGACCGCAGCTTAGAAGGCATGAGGCTACAGGCGTCTGAGTCTCGGGAAAGTGGGGGGTCAGGCCACTTGCTGTGGCACTGCGGGTTCCAGAGTAGGGAGCCGGGACCTACCAGGTTAGACGTAGTCTGGGCAGGTAGGAAACAGTTAGTGGGACCCAGGGAGTGTAGGCAGCAAGGATTGCGGGAAGCCCACTCCATTCCATTAGCAGGGCATCAGGGGGTCACTCAGATGAGAGCCCAGCTGTTGCAGCCTTACTCATGGCCGGAGGCATCAGGGGAAGGGCAGAGTTATGCAACCCCGGTGATGCCTGCCAGCCAGAGGGTAAAGCGGGTGAGTGTGTGCGGATGCTCCTGAACCTGTTACCAGGAATGGGGAAACTGTTTCAGGGAGTAGCTCAAGCAGTGACAGGCCTCTTAGTTAGGATAGGGATTCCTAGTGGGATTGTAGTTGAGCTAGGATCCTGGGTAGGTAGGCAGCCAGGAGCAGAAGCCAGGGCTAGGATGGAACAGTAAAGGGTTCTGTCCTCGGACAAGCCGGGCAGGACACATAGTACAGATCATCCTGTGCTTCTAGGTGATTTACATCCTCTGCATAGGAATGCCTATGGAGTATCAGCAGAGGTGAAGGACAGTATAGAGAGGAAGGCTAAGGGGGGTCAGTCTTCAGCATTCCGAATGGACTCTCTGAGTTTTTAGGATGCCATTCAGGATGAGGAATTCTCTGGTTACCTTCCGACGCCTGGTCAGTAGGGCACTAGAGGGAGTGCAGGGGTATGTAGGGGCATACAGGGAGAGGATAGTTGCCTGTAGGCAGATATGGGATTTGTATCCAGGACAGGTAGCAGCAGTGCTATCAAGGATTGGGGAGACAGGGCTTGCTATTATACCCACCCAGTGTTCAGTAGAGATGGCAGAGGTGTTGCATCTAAGGCACAGGGTGTGTGGCAGGCATCTGACTTCTCTAGGCCCCACTAGTTACTGTACAAGGTTATCCCCCAGCCCATTACTGGGACTGACCCTCTGACTGACTTGACCCAAAAGTGACTGTCTGTGCTGGTTGTCTGGTCCCCTGCCTGTGAAGCCTCATCCCAGACCCTGAAGACTGCACTGGCCAGTGCCCCTATTCTAGTAGCACCAGGCTTCTCAAAAAAGTTTTTAGTGCAGACTGATGCCTCGGACTATGGCATCGGCGCTGTACTCGGCCAAGTGGGGGAGGAGGGCAGTGAACGTGGCAAGGCAGATGACCTTTCCCGCCAGGACAATCTCGGTGGACTAGAAAACTCAAGAGCTGCCAGGCCAGCCCAACCACTGGAGGAGGTGGTCAGGGCAGAGCCTGCGCTTTGAGTTGGGGGACATGTGCCAAGAGGGGTTAACCAGGCCAATAATAAAGGCATTATACCCGGCTGGTTAAACCTAAACCCTGTTGGGAGTGAAGGGGTTAAAATGTATTATCCCCATAATCCTTTGTTTTCCCCTACACCACCGTTATTAACCCTAAATCATGTTGGGATGGAAGGGGTTAACTATATGTTGACCACACTGACATGTTTTTCCCTACACCACCGCTATTAATCCTAATCCCTGTTGGGACTGAAGGGGTTAAAATGTATTGTCCCCCTAATATCATGTTTTCCCCTACACTATTATTTGTGTTATTTTGTTTTGCAGCTCTAAAGCTAGCTGGAGGTAACTAGATGTATGTGAAATGTGCTAATTGTATTTGCGGCACTAGGAGTGAGCTAGCAATCTAATTGTTGGATCCCAGGTAGCTGAAGAAATACGCCACACCTACATATTTGTTTTATATTGTTCATACAGGTAGAAACCACATATAAAAAATAAAGTGTGTTTCAGTGCTGGCGTGTGCCTGTGATCCCCGATCAAAGCACATTCAATTATGGGGCTATCTCGCGCTTGGAAAGAGCTAGCACTCTAATTTTTGGAGTGCAGCCAAGTAAAAAGAAACCATAAACATACATATAAGGTTTATAATTGTGGCATAAGCATAACGTATATATATATTGTGACAAACGCCCCTCTTTTGTAGTGCTGACGTCTGTCTGGGTTCTTCCCGACACAGTCTTCTAGGGTTATTTAATACAAAAACAGGATCATGCAAAGTATTAAGCTGCTTAACTCAGGCTTCTGCCTGCTTTATTTTCATCCAAGTAAGGTACTGCAGCTTTAACATGTGTAGGTTAGAGGTACTCAGATACTTTCATTCAGCAGTTCACTCATTTCATTGTTACAGTATTTCCCACACTGTTATTTCAAGTAAAAAGAAACCAAATTATATAAACAAAATCCTATCCCTTTCAGGGATCTAACTACACATCAAAATCAGTCTCTCTAACAGCTGCTGGCCAACTAAACTGGTTCCCCAGCTTAAAACAATGCTCTCTCATTTAGGGTCACAAGATACAGCACAGTCTTTTAGCAACAGCAGTAACCATTTGTTTGTCTTATCTGTTTGGGGTGTCCAGGCAAATCCTCTGGTACTGTGATACGTAGAGAGGCCGTCAACCTCAATACTGGATGCAGGAGAGTAGCGACACCCCCAGCCCCCAGGCTCCAAGGAGAGAGAGTGAAATGCAACACCTCTCTGCTCTAAATACCTGTGCATGTGATTAGAAGAGCAGGTGAGGGAGAACTAGAGCCATGGTAATCTGTGGTCTGGATTTTCCATCCAGCTGCCTGAGTTAATGGGAAGCTGTGGAACGGATCATTTGTAACTATTCCTGCACTTTCTGCTCTAAAATGGGGCAGAAAGCTGCCTAACATCTTTGGACTATGTCACATATCCCCCTCCCCAGCTCACACCTACTGGGGTGAGCGGCCATGGACCTCACTGGGGTGAGCGTCCTACCTGAAATACTTGAGCTAACTCCTCAGTACAACATTAAGTATTCACATGATACGAATATGAACTTCATTATAAATTTACCAACCGAAAAGGGCATTTTTTTTTTTTTCCATATTGTAAGCTACCAATATTTTTTCTCTTATACTACAGCCTTGTAATCTTAAGGGCCATCAACCCTGTATATTAATTTGTAGTTTAGCTACATATTCAACACAGAGAACCAATATAACATTGTAATATTGACAAAATGCTTATTTGCATAGTTAAGTGTCCGTGACATAGTCCACACGTGTAATAAAAAAAAAAATCGGTCAGTTCCCCCAAACATTTTTTTTTTTTTTTTTTTTTTTTTTTTGACTTCCAGTCTATTGCATCCTTTGACTTTATTTCATAGCCCGCTGCAACCTGCAAATGACTGGACTGTTTCTTTAGCTTCTGATGAGACCCTTGGACCAGATTCTCCTTGGCTCCACAGTGTGGTCCAGATTGGTGAGATATGGAACTATTCAGGCGCCGTGTTAACCTTCGTTGTTTTTTCTTTTCAATCTTTGATTTCCCTTTTGTGGCCATTACCAGGCCTTTGGGTTTTGGAGACCTAGTTGCCTCTGTACAAACGTAGTCCATATTAACCATGTCATCAGGATCTGTCAACAAGTTTGTGTTTTCAGGAACTGCCACCCACTTGGCTAAAACATCTTCTGTGTTGTCCTGGGTGTGTCCACTAGTTTGATAATCTTCTGGACAACGTAAATGAAATTGAGGATCTGGATTTTTGAATTCCAGATCAGGGAGTATATTCTCAGGAGGGTGCCTATCTGTTTCTGGAATAACAGCAGCACAATCAAAGTCAATTCTTTCTCCTTCCTCTTTGTCATCAGTGAGGGCATTGAGTTTACTTTCCCTGGTCTCCTTTTGTGACCGTGTCTCTTTTAGCCTTGGAATCTCTTTCTCCAACTTCATCTTTATAGCAAATCGTAATATTGCAACAGCATTGAAGATACACGTATAGGATACACGTGTATGAAGATACACGTACCGCTTGCTTGGTTAGGAGGTAGGATTGATAGCCCGACTGAACCACTTTAGCCGCTTCTCCCATGTCCGTCATCTGTTTCAGAGCGAGGTTTAACTCTGTTTCATTTTCTCTATTCTTGACCTGCAGCTGCAGGTGCTCCTCCCGGGTCTTGTCCAGCTCCAGCTGCAGCCGGGCCCCCTCATTTGCCGTGTGGTCCAGCTGCTTGTAGATATCGGCCATCTCGCTTTTATAGCGCAGTGTCAGGCAAACCACCTGACGGACAGACACCTCCTCTCTCTTGGCGCACTGTATCTCGCGCTCAGCCATCTGCTTCTGCAGCTCTCCAACCTTATCGTGCCAGACCTCCCTCAGGGTCTTCACCTCTTTCTGGTGCTTGCTCTGGGTTTGCATCAGCGCCTCCATTTTTTGGAGCTCTGCAGATTGTGTCGCCTGGATCGCCGCTGATTCTGTATTCTGCAGTGCTTCCTGCATTTCTAACTTTTCCTGGATCAATTGCTTCTCCACTTTTTCTGCTTGGTGAAGTTTCTCATCACCTTCACTGATCTGGTCAGTCAAGTCTGAATTTTTCTGTGTCAGACTTACATTCTCTCTTTTTACAGTCTCTAAATTACTCAGGGTATTCTCATAGGTTTCCTTCAATGTACACAGCTCTGTGCTGCGAGCGTAGACCTCATGGCGTGAGAGTTCCAGCTCTGCTTTAAGCGCGCTAGCCTCTTGCCGAGAAACCCCCAACTCTGTGATGAAGTTTTGCACATCTTTCTGGGACATCTCATAGCATAGTTTCCAGTCAGTTCTTGTTTTCTTTGATTCGCTTGGCTCTCTGCCTATGATGGTAGCAGTAGCCTTTGTCCTCTCTAGGCGTGTCGTCATTCCTGGGACGATTGCGCCAGGCCCTATGGGCTGTTGCTCATCTCGGCGCCTTTCTGACGCATGTCCTGACAGTGCAGGTTCAAGTGGCTCGGTCACTTCCCCTGTGACTTGAGGAACAGTTTTCTTTCTTTTTGCTTTATTAGCTCCAGAGATATCAGTGGTCCTGGGCACACACTCACTGTTATCAGCTTCCACATCTTGCTTGCACTCACAGGGCGTTGCTTGCTTTTGCAGCTGTTTGTCTTTGAAAATTTTGGGGCTCACATCTTCCATGTGACCTACTTCACGACAGGCCCAGCATACTAAATTCATCTGTGGGTACGGCTCTCCTCCAGGGTCGTGATCATAGTATGGCCTGAAGGGACACTGTTTTGTATGGTTACGTACATTACACAACAAACATTTCACGTCGGCCATTTTAGAAACCCGGCAGGGACAATTGCTAGCTGCAATTTCACTCACTTCAGCAACTTACATACAGCACTTGCTAGCTGCAAATTCACTCACTTCAGCAAAAGGCATTAGCTTTACAAACAGCACTTGCTAGATGCAAAAAAAAAAATTTTTCTTCAGCAAAACATTTTGGTTTTCTGTTTGGGTTCAGGGTGCTATTGCATCCACACTTCGCACATTCTCTGTGTATGCTAGAAGCACAACTGATATACACAGTGGAACAGACTTCACTCATAGCATCTGTATTTTACTTCAGCTGGGCGGCCATTTTAAACCCCCGCATTTATTTGCAAACCCACAGACTTTAGTGTCTGCCCGCATTCTCCACCATATGTGACAAACGCCCCTCTTTTGTAGTGCTGACGTCTGTCTGGGTTCTTCCCGACACAGTCTTCTAGGGTTATTTAATACAAAAACAGGATCATGCAAAGTATTAAGCTGCTTAACTCAGGCTTCTGCCTGCTTTATTTTCATCCAAGTAAGGTACTGCAGCTTTAACATGTGTAGGTTAGAGGTACTCAGATACTTTCATTCAGCAGTTCACTCATTTCATTGTTACAGTATTTCCCACACTGTTATTTCAAGTAAAAAGAAACCAAATTATATAAACAAAATCCTATCCCTTTCAGGGATCTAACTACACATCAAAATCAGTCTCTCTAACAGCTGCTGGCCAACTAAACTGGTTCCCCAGCTTAAAACAATGCTCTCTCATTTAGGGTCACAAGATACAGCACAGTCTTTTAGCAACAGCAGTAACCATTTGTTTGTCTTATCTGTTTGGGGTGTCCAGGCAAATCCTCTGGTACTGTGATACGTAGAGAGGCCGTCAACCTCAATACTGGATGCAGGAGAGTAGCGACACCCCCAGCCCCCAGGCTCCAAGGAGAGAGAGTGAAATGCAACACCTCTCTGCTCTAAATACCTGTGCATGTGATTAGAAGAGCAGGTGAGGGAGAACTAGAGCCATGGTAATCTGTGGTCTGGATTTTCCATCCAGCTGCCTGAGTTAATGGGAAGCTGTGGAACGGATCATTTGTAACTATTCCTGCACTTTCTGCTCTAAAATGGGGCAGAAAGCTGCCTAACATCTTTGGACTATGTCACATATCCCCCTCCCCAGCTCACACCTACTGGGGTGAGCGGCCATGGACCTCACTGGGGTGAGCGTCCTACCTGAAATACTTGAGCTAACTCCTCAGTACAACATTAAGTATTCACATGATACGAATATGAACTTCATTATAAATTTACCAACCGAAAAGGGCATTTTTTTTTTTTTCCATATTGTAAGCTAACAATATTTTTTCTCTTATACTACAGCCTTGTAATCTTAAGGGCCATCAACCCTGTATATTAATTTGTAGTTTAGCTACATATTCAACACAGAGAACCAATATAACATTGTAATATTGACAAAATGCTTATTTGCATAGTTAAGTGTCCGTGACATAGTCCACACGTGTAATAAAAAAAAAAATCGGTCAGTTCCCCCAAACATTTTTTTTTTTTTTTTTTTTTGACTTCCAGTCTATTGCATCCTTTGACTTTATTTCATAGCCCGCTGCAACCTGCAAATGACTGGACTGTTTCTTTAGCTTCTGATGAGACCCTTGGACCAGATTCTCCTTGGCTCCACAGTGTGGTCCAGATTGGTGAGATATGGAACTATTCAGGCGCCGTGTTAACCTTCGTTGTTTTTTCTTTTCAATCTTTGATTTCCCTTTTGTGGCCATTACCAGGCCTTTGGGTTTTGGAGACCTAGTTGCCTCTGTACAAACGTAGTCCATATTAACCATGTCATCAGGATCTGTCAACAAGTTTGTGTTTTCAGGAACTGCCACCCACTTGGCTAAAACATCTTCTGTGTTGTCCTGGGTGTGTCCACTAGTTTGATAATCTTCTGGACAACGTAAATGAAATTGAGGATCTGGATTTTTGAATTCCAGATCAGGGAGTATATTCTCAGGAGGGTGCCTATCTGTTTCTGGAATAACAGCAGCACAATCAAAGTCAATTCTTTCTCCTTCCTCTTTGTCATCAGTGAGGGCATTGAGTTTACTTTCCCTGGTCTCCTTTTGTGACCGTGTCTCTTTTAGCCTTGGAATCTCTTTCTCCAACTTCATCTTTATAGCAAATCGTAATATTGCAACAGCATTGAAGATACACGTATAGGAACGTACCGCTTGCTTGGTTAGGAGGTAGGATTGATAGCCCGACTGAACCACTTTAGCCGCTTCTCCCATGTCCGTCATCTGTTTCAGAGCGAGGTTTAACTCTGTTTCATTTTCTCTATTCTTGACCTGCAGCTGCAGGTGCTCCTCCCGGGTCTTGTCCAGCTCCAGCTGCAGCCGGGCCCCCTCATTTGCCGTGTGGTCCAGCTGCTTGTAGATATCGGCCATCTCGCTTTTATAGCGCAGTGTCAGGCAAACCACCTGACGGACAGACACCTCCTCTCTCTTGGCGCACTGTATCTCGCGCTCAGCCATCTGCTTCTGCAGCTCTCCAACCTTATCGTGCCAGACCTCCCTCAGGGTCTTCACCTCTTTCTGGTGCTTGCTCTGGGTTTGCATCAGCGCCTCCATTTTTTGGAGCTCTGCAGATTGTGTCGCCTGGATCGCCGCTGATTCTGTATTCTGCAGTGCTTCCTGCATTTCTAACTTTTCCTGGATCAATTGCTTCTCCACTTTTTCTGCTTGGTGAAGTTTCTCATCACCTTCACTGATCTGGTCAGTCAAGTCTGAATTTTTCTGTGTCAGACTTACATTCTCTCTTTTTACAGTCTCTAAATTACTCAGGGTATTCTCATAGGTTTCCTTCAATGTACACAGCTCTGTGCTGCGAGCGTAGACCTCATGGCGTGAGAGTTCCAGCTCTGCTTTAAGCGCGCTAGCCTCTTGCCGAGAAACCCCCAACTCTGTGATGAAGTTTTGCACATCTTTCTGGGACATCTCATAGCATAGTTTCCAGTCAGTTCTTGTTTTCTTTGATTCGCTTGGCTCTCTGCCTATGATGGTAGCAGTAGCCTTTGTCCTCTCTAGGCGTGTCGTCATTCCTGGGACGATTGCGCCAGGCCCTATGGGCTGTTGCTCATCTCGGCGCCTTTCTGACGCATGTCCTGACAGTGCAGGTTCAAGTGGCTCGGTCACTTCCCCTGTGACTTGAGGAACAGTTTTCTTTCTTTTTGCTTTATTAGCTCCAGAGATATCAGTGGTCCTGGGCACACACTCACTGTTATCAGCTTCCACATCTTGCTTGCACTCACAGGGCGTTGCTTGCTTTTGCAGCTGTTTGTCTTTGAAAATTTTGGGGCTCACATCTTCCATGTGACCTACTTCACGACAGGCCCAGCATACTAAATTCATCTGTGGGTACGGCTCTCCTCCAGGGTCGTGATCATAGTATGGCCTGAAGGGACACTGTTTTGTATGGTTACGTACATTACACAACAAACATTTCACGTCGGCCATTTTAGAAACCCGGCAGGGACAATTGCTAGCTGCAATTTCACTCACTTCAGCAACTTACATACAGCACTTGCTAGCTGCAAATTCACTCACTTCAGCAAAAGGCATTAGCTTTACAAACAGCACTTGCTAGATGCAAAAAAAAATTTTTTTCTTCAGCAAAACATTTTGGTTTTCTGTTTGGGTTCAGGGTGCTATTGCATCCACACTTCGCACATTCTCTGTGTATGCTAGAAGCACAACTGATATACACAGTGGAACAGACTTCACTCATAGCATCTGTATTTTACTTCAGCTGGGCGGCCATTTTAAACCCCCGCATTTATTTGCAAACCCACAGACTTTAGTGTCTGCCCGCATTCTCCACCATATGTGACAAACGCCCCTCTTTTGTAGTGCTGACGTCTGTCTGGGTTCTTCCCGACACAGTCTTCTAGGGTTATTTAATACAAAAACAGGATCATGCAAAGTATTAAGCTGCTTAACTCAGGCTTCTGCCTGCTTTATTTTCATCCAAGTAAGGTACTGCAGCTTTAACATGTGTAGGTTAGAGGTACTCAGATACTTTCATTCAGCAGTTCACTCATTTCATTGTTACAGTATTTCCCACACTGTTATTTCAAGTAAAAAGAAACCAAATTATATAAACAAAATCCTATCCCTTTCAGGGATCTAACTACACATCAAAATCAGTCTCTCTAACAGCTGCTGGCCAACTAAACTGGTTCCCCAGCTTAAAACAATGCTCTCTCATTTAGGGTCACAAGATACAGCACAGTCTTTTAGCAACAGCAGTAACCATTTGTTTGTCTTATCTGTTTGGGGTGTCCAGGCAAATCCTCTGGTACTGTGATACGTAGAGAGGCCGTCAACCTCAATACTGGATGCAGGAGAGTAGCGACACCCCCAGCCCCCAGGCTCCAAGGAGAGAGAGTGAAATGCAACACCTCTCTGCTCTAAATACCTGTGCATGTGATTAGAAGAGCAGGTGAGGGAGAACTAGAGCCATGGTAATCTGTGGTCTGGATTTTCCATCCAGCTGCCTGAGTTAATGGGAAGCTGTGGAACGGATCATTTGTAACTATTCCTGCACTTTCTGCTCTAAAATGGGGCAGAAAGCTGCCTAACATCTTTGGACTATGTCACAATATATATAAATACACTGTATCTGAGTTATGTTTTAAACTGTACATTCAGGAAGCTTTTCCTGCCAGCCCGGCAAGGAATGTATTAACATGTAAATATGTTAAGGGTACATGAGCTGAGGGCTTTTCATCTTTGGCCTTCAAAGGGCCCTCTGCTAAGTTGGTGACCCTGTGTCTATGAAAAATCCGAAGTTGAAAAGCCTCAGAGAGGCTAGGTGTTAAAGTGGCCAGGATATCACTGAGTATCAGATCCTGGTATGCATGAGGGGCCATTCACACTTGGTAGCCAAACCCCAAACTTACAGTCACCAGGTAAGAAGTTGGACCCAGTATGCTAAGCAGCTTAGGTGTCAAGTTGACACATGCTCTGTGCAAACCAGGGAGCCACTTCTGCCCATGCTATGAACTACTGGCAAGTCTGGGATAGGGAGAAAAAGTGTTCCCACAGAAGGGATTGGGTGTGTATGTTAGGTATAGGACCCTTAACTCTATAAAGATGCCTGCAGCCCTGTCCCAGAGAGATACCTTGTTCATTTATGTAGCTGTATTTTTAACCATGTATTATTTGTCATATTAACTATGTCCAGGACATACTTGAAAACGAGAGGTAACTCTCAATGTATTACTTCCTGGTAAAACATTTTAGAAATAAATAAATTCACCTGATTTAACAACGATTTGACCAAGTTCCAGCATCTGCGGTTCCGGAGTGTGAGGGGTTAATAATATTCGTAACCAAGGATCATGGCCCTCTTCTGGAATTCGTTAGAGCTAAGGGTTCCCAAACTAACCCTGTAAGGACTGAATGAACTTTTTCCTGTTAGCTGAGATATAGGGCTGGCAAGTTGCGCCCCATAGCCAGGAACTGCTAAACGGATCCTTTTGTGCACCCACTTACATGCGCGCAGGGGTGCCCAGAGACTTTGTTTTGTTCCAAGGACAATTGATTTTGTTTCCCCATCCCAGTAAGTGTTTTATTGAGTGTATATTTTGAAGATTTGTGTGTCTGTCTGAAAAGAAATAAATTACAATTTATTTTACCCAACTTGTGTACTCAGGGCAGAATCCCGGTATTAATGTGTCGATAAGACCTGGTCTACCGTGACAGGCTTCGAGAAATTTCATTGATGAAAAGGGGGGCTTGGCATAAAATGTTTGCTCACTCCTGATCAACAGTATCAAAAGCCTTTGCAAAATCTAGGAATATTGCACCAGTGAGTTGTCTCCGTTCCATTCCACACTCGATTTTATTGCAAACTTTTAGCAGGGTAGTTACTGTGGAGTGTTTGGGGCGAAAGCCAGATTCGAATTGGCTAGGGAAATTTGACTTGGTATAGTAATCGCTTAATTGGGAGTGAAACCATTTCCATGACTTTGGATAGTATTGGGAGAAGAGAGGGTTGCCTGCAGTTTGAGACAGTGTTTTTTGTCCCCACTTTTGAAGATTGGGACAACTCTGGCAGCTTTCCAGGTCTTAGTGATATGGCCTGCAGACAGAATAGAGTTGACTATGGAAGCAATTGGTTTGGCAAAGGCTGGGGCACCAAGTCTTAGGAACTTAGATTGCAGTAAGTCAGGTTCACATTGGCTACTTAGATTTAATTTGAGGAGCGCTTGTGTAATCTCTTCTTCGGA